>NC_059433.1:93625200-93927034 GCF_021028975.2 Sphaerodactylus townsendi
TAATTCCAATTTTGGCAGCTAGTCCCACTGAAAAAGAATTTAAAAAATAAAGTTACAATCCAGATTTCTTTGAACCATGTGGGGAAATACTTATATATTGGATACAAAATATTGTTAGTAGTAGGCACAGCACACTTAGCACAGTTCTAACAATGCAATATAAGCTGTAGTATAGTGGCTTGATGAAGTCACTATCGATAGGAATATGAGGAGACGCTTCTGGCTCATGTCACAAGTTTTGTCTGCTTTTCTTTTTTTTGATCGGGCATCTGTTGACTGTTACAGCAGCACTGGAGAACCTTGGCCAGCCATGCTGGACCTGAGAGAGGGAGAACAGTGGTTATGGCTGTTCCCCCGTTGTGTAGCCATTCTGTTCTCTGGGTTGCTGAAACTGGTAACCAGAGGCGTAGATGCAATGGGGACATCCAGGATGGCTCGACCCGGGCGCCACCATTGCAGTCACATGGGGGGGCTGGGGCCACGACAGGGGTGGGCAGGGGTTTGAGGGGGCAGGGAGGGTGCACGCAGGCAGTTCACACTCCAGGCACAGTTCCCCCTTCCTTCGTCACTGCTGATAACTAAAAGCAGCTCATTTTTGTGAGATCAGCCAGCTATCCAGGCTGGGCCTCCTCTTTAGGCTTTGACTCAGGTTAGCCCTGGTGGAAGAACTATGTTGCATTTGATGATGTTTCTTAGCATAATGCTAATTCACTAACAAGAATATGCCCTTCCATAAGGAGAAGGTACTCAAATGTACCTTTATATCCAATCCACATGCTATAATCGATTGAGAGTATTTTCACAATTATCTTGGTCAGTTATCCATGTCCCTTCTCCAAAAAACTGCAATCAAATTTATTTTCTGGGATATTCAGAATACATGCCTTTTGATTTTATCCTCAAAATAGTAATTTCTGCACAGCAGAAATAAAATGTCCTGCAGATATTTTAAAAAGATCAGATTTAGCTTTTTTTAGTTCGCACACAGCCTGCCAAAAACAACCAGCCAAAAGAGTTGCCAGCCAAAATGGATCTTTTTTCCCACTTGCCACATGGAGCTCCAGTTGCACCTACCATTTTGTTCTGCTGCAGAGATTCTCAGTGCCTTCGCCATTTGGTGAAGGTTTTCTGTGGAGGTTTTCTCTGCTTACAGCATATCTGTGTGCAATTTCCTTGTACAAAGTAGATGAATAAAGTTTGTTTTTCCAAGCAATCCTGTGAACATATTATTTTTACTTTTTTGTTTTCAGAGGGATGTCTGTGAAGTTACGACAACACAAATATGTGCATATTGTAGCTTCTCTAATTATGTCACCGAAGCTTCCAGACATCCTCCTCAAAACAAAACGGGAAAAGCATGCGCACGGGATGACTAGGCTAAACAAACTTTATTCATCTACTTTTTATATGGAAATGGCACACGGATCAGCAGCAAGCAGAGGAAACCTCCATGGGGAACTTTCAAAGAATCTCTGCTGCAGCACACAAAATGATGGGCATAAGCAGCAAAAATGAAAGTAAGAGGTTTAAAAAGGAGAAATGAAGTGTTTCCTGCCTGCTTTTGTTTGCTCAGCAGATAGGAAACGTCTTCAACATTGGATGGGGGGCGGGGGGAGATAGCTAGTTTAGCGATTTTTGAAAAACCTGGGGTGAGAGAAAACATTTTAAAGACGTTTTAGGAAGAGAACCATGTGAACTTCTTTCCCAAAATGCTTTTTAAAACATCCCCAAAACATTTTATTTCTGCTGCGTGGAAATCCCCAACACCTCTGTGAGGTGTTAGCCAAAAATTATTGAGCAGCCAAAATTAATTTGTAAACAGGAATTTGAACCTCAGTCTTCATTAAGTTCATCACTCTGACCAGGGTATAAAAACTAGCAGGACAGAAGTTTGGTATCTGTATTGCTGGGCAGGATCAATATGCAGTTTATTTTTATATACTGTTTGAGTTGAGTTTGGATAGATGTACGGAGAGGCAGAGGGAACATTTGTCTGAGAAGCCATGGTAGCCTTTGGCTCTAATTCTAAACACTATATCATTGCTATGTGTTAACATGTTGGGCTGACACATGTTGACCATCAATAAATATGGCTTTTATAGCCAGTTTTAGCTATGTAATTAGTGAATCGCATTTAAAATAGGCTAATCCTTTTCAATTTATATCACATAAATAAGTTTTTTGCTGTTTTGACCTAGGATCCTCAACCCAATTTATTAGAAGTACCATAAGTCTGGTCGGATTTTAATTGGCAAGCCAAGGAATGATCAAGCTAAGCTATGCTTAGGCTCTTCTGGGTGAATAATGTCAAAGGAAGAATTTACTTGGTGTTGTTCTGGACTGGTAGTTTCTAGATAAGTCCTAGTCTCCAAAAGAAACAGGAACATTCATGTGCAAAGTAGTTACAGCCTCATTAGAAAGAAAAGTGTATTTCTGAGGACCCTATTTGCATTTTATAACTTGCATACTATAATTTCAGTAGAGCAATTTTTTTGTAACTCATCACTACTTAAACATAATTTTGGAGACAGGAAAAAAAATGCTGGAAGGGAGCTGTGAGAGTTTCCTGTACTAGTGCAGAAAACATGAGCTTTGATATGTGTTTTATATTAAGAAACAGCTTCATTCCACCACCCAACTTCTAAGTGTACATGCTTAACATTAAGATGTTAGCTGATGTGTGAAGAAAGCTACTGCCTTTTTTAAAATATCTGAACTACCTCAGCGACTATTAGACAGTCTACTATCTCCAGTGAGGAAACATATATCAGTCTTCATTATGCACACCAAGCAGACTCAACTATTTGCAAAAGCAACTATCAAGCAAAATGCCAGAAGGAGAAAAACTAGAAGCAGATTTATTTTGCTTAGTGAGGATGTTGTGCATTTGTTTTTGATGGAAAGAGGTATAATTTTAAAGAGGGAAAGGCAGTGGAGCAAAGAGTTAGGTTGAAATCATGTTGTCACTTTCCTAAGAGTAGTCCGTAGTGAGCATAGAGCATAGTGAAATGCTGGTGAGTAAGCTTACAAAGGATCTGGTTGCATGTTCATAAAAATTATATGAACTTCTATACAGTAAATAGTGAATGACTCCTGCCATCTACCAAGTACAGCACAGCAGGAACTCAATACAAAGGTTTACAAAACAAGGTTTCTTTCTTTTTTTCACCATTTGCAAATGAACAAGTCTCTTCCTCCTGAAAAGTTAGGCATGCTTTTTTCTTCCTGGTTCAGTCAAAATTCACAGTGCCTCCTGACATTTAATCCATTCAAGACAGAAATTTCAGTGGAAAGACCAAACAGTTGTGAGGACCATTCTAGAAGATGCTGTACCACTCCAGTTGTAGAAAGGACTAAAGTTCTCCTCAAAGAATAGAAATATTACTGGACCTCGCTTTACTTTTTCATACTGGCTACTTTGCTTAATCTAGTAGACAGAGTATGGAATTTTACAGGGATTTTAGTGAAGGTATGAATAGCCATAGTACAACTGGCCAGTTCACTGATTAGAATTGTTGGGTATAATATAGAAGTGTAAGATATTGTCTATCAGACTGAAGAAGGAACATGAAAAAATGGATGTCTGGGAAAAAAGCTGTAAAAGAAAATGACAAATGGATGTATGGCAAGTGCCGTAAAGTCGCAGGCAACTTATGACAACCCCATAGGTTTTTTAAACCAGTAGGGTTTTGGGAGGTGGTTTACCATTGCTGACCTCCACATGAGAGAACTGTGACTAGCCCAAAGTCACTCAGCAGACTTTGTGTGGAGGAATCGAGCATTAAATCTGGTTCTCCAGATTGGAATCCCACTACTCTTAACCACTACACCACACTGGCTCTCAAAACACAAATACAGAATTAATATTCAAAAGAACAAGGGACTTTATTAATTAAACAAAGGGGGATTAATCAAGAAGAAACATTTTGCAGATATTGTCCCTGTACTAGCTTCACTAGGAGTAATAGTTTGTATGCAAGAGGATATTTTGAAAGACCCCAACAAAACCTTATTGGAAAACACTGAGAATTCATCAATCCCAAGACCAGTGTATACACTACTTCACCATTGTCAAACTTATCAGCATAATAAGTGAATTGGACTCCTCTCTGCATGAATGTAAGTATGAGTGAATAGGGATTGATGTTGAAGGATGTTGAAGATGATCATGGTTGCTTAGAGCAAAATCATTTACAAGCTTGTGTATTGATTTAAGCTCAATAAAAGTTACATTCAAGCATTCCTAACTGCAACTCTTGCATCCATCCTTCTTCTTAAGATTCTATGTAAAAGGAAACTGAGAATTTCTTAAGAAACCTTTAACAGCAGTTGCCATCCCCACAAGCCAAGTGGCTACTAGAATTTCCTTGATGAGGTATGCAGAAATCATATTGCTAAATAAATAGTGCTAAGTAAATAGTGCCTGACAGAAGGGCATGCTCAAGAACATCTATAGAATGTCGTGCTGCTGGTGAGTATGCTTTAAACTTGGGGCTACCTGAACCACGGACTTCACTCCATCAGGATTTGCTTATCAGGGCTCAGTGCCAAGTTCTTTCAAACTGTTGTTGCCAGACTGACATATGGTCAGTGGTTTTTTTTGGGGGGGGGGTGTCTGTTTTAAGACAGTAATGCCTCTACCCATTCTGCCAACCGCTGAAATGCCTAGCAGTGTCAAAATGGGGAGCCCATTGTCTACATTGGCTCAGTATAGCCACAAGGACACTCAGTAAGTAAAAACTTGTCTGCAGAGGCTTATCAGGGTGAAATGGTGCCCAGAGACAACTCCTTCTCCAGGTGCCCCCCCCCCCCGCACCCAGCACTCGGGGCAGAGCTTGGGAGTATGACCCCGACCCCAGCCTTTGTGCCAGCTGGCATTTGAAAGCCAGAGCTTTTGAAAGCACAGAGGCCTGTGACAGGGCTTGGGGTACGGGCCCACCTCCACTCCCCCTGGCTGCACGTTGGCTTTTGAAAGCTGGAGCTTTTGAAAGCCGGCTTTTAAAAGCACTTAGGCCCTGCCCTGAGCCCCACCCCCGGCCTTTATGCTTTCAAAAACTCCAACTTTCAAAAACCAGCCTGCAGGGAGGCAGGGGGTGGGGCTTGGTAGTATGTGGCTGTGGTACACGCTGTTTGGTCATGTGGGGGTGCCTGGCATGTCCCCAGGGCAGTACACCCCTGCTTGTCTGGACTGACTGCCTCTAAATCAGCATTGCATAATGCCTTTCTGACACTGTTCCTGAAGGAATTAACACAATACCCCTGGCCTGGAGAGCGTTTCCATCTCCAGCCCTGGATCATACACCCTGTGAAGACAAACGAGTTCCTGCCCACAATAATACAAGTGTTGTATTAACCCAATGCTTCTGCCTCTGCCTAATCTTTCTAATGACCACCTCATTGGCACTGGCATTGTTATGTAGCTGGAATTCCATTATCTACCTCCCCCTCTTAAGGCACTCCCAAGCTTGCACAATCAAGCTAATGTCTCAACCCATTGCATAAATGACCCAACTATTAAGGTTTATGTCTGTCTCTTGCCTTCCCTGGAAAGGCAGAACTCCCTTTGACCTGGGAAATTAAGGGTCACTCTGCATAATCCTGAGGGTCCCTTCTTCCCTATAAGAAGCTCCCTGACTCAGTAGCCCTCAGACCATTCCACTGCAGTAGCCCTCAGACCATTCCCCAATTCCCTCATCTGTTTCAGACTTATCCCCCTTACAACTGTTTATATCCTAGGACAGTGTGCGTGTTCTGCTGCTTTGATTATTGTGTTCTTGTGTACCCATTATTCCTAAATAAAACTGTTAAACTTTATTTGCTCTTTTGTGGAATCTGTTGCAAAAGCTGATTTTGGTATACATAGGAAACAAAGACTCCCAATCTTTTGCTAAGCCAAGAGTTTGCTATCACTGATTCCTCCACTCTAAAAGGAAGAGACTCTCACTATTTTGGGTAACACTCTTGATTAAAGGCAGTGAAAGCAGCAATAGTGCTGTACAGAAAAAAATAAAGTAGAAGTCCAGAACAAAGTATTGCACCAATTAAATGTATTTTGATTGAATAATTCATTGATAGGCTGTCCATGTAATCTGCTTAGGGCAGATTACAACAAATACAGAAATTAAAAAAATCAGTGCTTGGCATGCCATCCCAAAGACACTAAAACTGACTAATTGAGGGGGATGGGGAAAATGAAGGAAAGAAAGAAGTGTAAGAGAAGGGAAAAGACAAGGAAAGGAACAGGGCAAAGGACAAGGAGGTTAGCTGTGTTGGAAGTATAGTTGCTGCCCTCAACCACAGCCCTGGCAGAACAGCTCTACGAAATTGCAACAAGTCCTGCAGGTCTCTGGGCTCATTCAAGAAAGCATTCTACCAGGCCAGGGCCGGAGCTGAAAAAGCTTTAGCCCTTGTCAAGAACAGCTAGATACTTTTTGGCCCAAGACCCTCAAGCAAGTTGCTGTCCATAGAGCGAAGTGAATCTATTAGTCATAGACTAAGCCTGGACTGGCAGGGGAGGTCCAGGACATCAGATTAAAAGAGACCCTGTGCACAGTTGACTTCCTGTTCTAGACTCTCCTAGCTTAGAAGATTTCCTGTTCTCTGCTATGCAAGGGATTTGGGAGACATGAAATAGGTTGGGAAACAACCAGAGCATCTTGAAAGAAGAAAACTTGTACCAACTGGATAGAGAAGATACCATACAGCCCATAGTAGGCCCTGATGTGGTGGTAGTAACTGCAAGAAATGTTCTTCCTAACCATTGAGACAGCAGAACTGTATCCAGCAAAATTGTTTAGGGTTGTTTGGGGGTCTGTTTTACACCTAGATTCAAAACTCTGGATAAAAATTTGATTGGTTGCTATGTTTTAGTTCAATTATTTGCTGATAAAATCTCGTGTATTCCGACTGTACCATTCCAACATAGCATACCAATGTGGAGTGTTCTTCTTGTGTCAGTCAAAACGCCAATAATTTGTTACATTCTGTTTTCCTGTGTTGCCCATTCTTGTAGAATCATAGCCTATAAGATCAGAGGAGACCCCTAAGGCCACATGTTCTAACCTTCTGTGTAACACTAGCCTTTGAAATTGGTCAAACTCTTATTGCAGAAAGTCTGCTCCATGGTATCTGTCTAAAAGATGGTTTTTGAAAGTACAACCGGCCTTTAATATATATCTTTCTATTCCATTAGGCTTAGCAGGAACTGGGGGGAGGGGGTGTTTTCTTCACTTGTATACTATGTCATGAAATGAATTCTAACTTTGATCTGTTCTTTTGAGCAAAACAGGAGGGGAAGTATTAATCCTTTATTCTTCCAGTAGTGTTTGTATCATCCCTTGAAGCAAGGCCAAAGCTGTCATTGAAATCCATAGGCATTTTGCCAATAAAAGGACTAAAGACCAGCTCTGGTCTTCACTGAAGTTCATAGAACGCTTCCCACTGACATCAATGGGATTTTTAGAAAGCCCAAAGAAGATATCATAAGATCTAACATCCAACATTTTCTCTGGTCTTCTATCAAAGACCCAGATGTGCTTTTTTGGTGTTTCTTTGCACCACCGTATCAGATTTAAATCTTTAATATTTAGGATTTATCAGTATTCCATAGCAATTGTACCGTGTGTGTGTGTGTGTCTAACATGCAGTTATATATAAATCTCATTACAAATGGGGTAATCCAAGCAGAGAAGTTTAAAGGCTGCTATGTTGCCAAGCACCAGTACTCTAAATAAGGGCAATTCCAGGACGTTGCCGCAAATTGTGTTCCCTGGAAAAAAACAAAAAAATTTAAACCTGAAAAATGGTATAGGGCAAACAACTCCACAGCAGCATTCCTGTACCTGTTGGGAAAATTGCTTCAGTATATTTGTCCCCTTTCTATCATGTTTGACTCCACAAATTGTTATAACCATTTTTCTTGAACATGAGTGGGCCAACTTCCACCATTAAGTCTTTGATTCCTTCCAAAGTTGTATGGATGAGATAATTTCATCAGGTGTAGTTTATAATCTCACTGAGGGCTGCAGAAGTTTGAAAACTGCACCTGCTGACATATACTTACCTACACAGCTATGAAAAGTTCAGAAAAATGTTTGCCTGTTCCTTTTTTAACAGATATTGTTCATTTCACCCTGTACAGGTGGCTAATAACTGAAAAAAACAGTTGTAGATGTCTGCTAGACCTGTTAGTACTGCTTGGGATATGACTATTTGAAGAAGACAGAAAATGAGGAGGAGGAGGGGAAGGAGCCACCAAATTGCACTATGGGACATTCCAGGCAAGAGACAAGCGGAGATGGTTTGCCAGTGTCATCTTCCGTGTAATAATTCCAATTTTTTTGATGGCCTCCCATCCAAATACTGAACATGGTCAATTCTGCTAACTACCAAGCTCTGACAAACTCAGGTTAAGCTGAGTAATTCCAGCTGCTTCTTAAACATACCTTAAACTTGCAAAACCTTATACACTAATTACTTATTTAGTGTACTAATTACTTATTTTTGTAAATTTTTAAAGGCATATCTTTCCATCTTTCCCTTCCCTCAGCAGGTCCCATGATCTCTGCAAAGCTAATGCCAAGAATAAAGGGAGAAAAAAGTCATGCAACATGGTGAGGACTACATTTAGAAAGGGAAATATTGTGCTGTTGAATATTTTGCCTTCTTCCTCTTCGTCAGAGCGGCACATGGCATGTTGTGCACTGGGAAATGATGGGGCTTCTATGGAAATGGGAAAGTATGAAGTATGAAAGATCCATTTTTGCTACTTACTGGCATGCATAGGATCAAACTAGGTAAGTCTCAAGTCCAAACTAAATTGTCCAGCAGCAGCATGGATGTTTCCTGCCTCTCCCCTTCTGCCGCATCCCTCTGATCTCCATGAAATCAAGAAAATAGTGGAGCCTGAGGAATGATGTGAAGGGGTCTTTCACAAGTAGCAGATATTGGTGGAAATTACTCTTTATAGTCCCATCCAATGGGTGAGGACAAAAGGGCTTTAGGAGCAGTAAGGACTTGCACCGCACATTGTCCCTCCCCAGGGCACTTACCCCAGTGAAGATGGCAGATGACCTGGCAGCCACCTATCCCTTAGCCCCATGCTGCAAAACCCAAAAGTCTGTGCTGCTGCAGGCTGCACTGGCATACCAATTGGATACCAGCATGGGCGAGGGCAAGCCAGGCCATTCCTGGGGATAGAGCCAGCATTAGGCAGCTCCCTTCCAAGGTTAGGATTGGGAGCACTGAGCCCCCAACCCTCGGAGGGTGACGTGAGTTCTTTCCAACAGCAGGAGGGTGTAAGGAACCTCAAAGGACTCGAAATATAGCAACTGAGTTCAGTTCTTTTATTTCATAAACTTCAACGATCACACTACATGCAATGCGGATTCTGACCTTCCCGGGCTCAAGCTGTCGCTTTTACGGACAAGACGGCCCCTCCCCAAACTCCCAAACACAATTCCCACGACAGAGCGAAAACAAGCTTCAAACACATATGATAAGCGCAGTAAGGTTAAAGGCAGCAACCATCCCGGGCACTCAGCCCAGAACGTGGAATGTGCCAAGGCCAGGATAGCGGAGCAGAAACTAACCCCCAACCTTACAGGGGGTTTCGGACATGTTTCTTACTCCACATGCTGCCAGCGTTGGCACTGCAACCTACCACCTCTGGCTTTGGAAGGGGCTGTTAGTTTGGATCAAACTCTGTTTGTAGAAGATGACCTTTTCAATAATCATATTTAGCCCTGATGTTCCTCATCTGGCAACTATCACAAAGATTCCAAAAAGACTCTGCTTTTGGGAATGTGGCTAAAATGATGGGAAGGAGGTGAAACAATCCTGCTTATTGTTCACAATCTATTTTGTCTACATCTCTTCATGCTTGTGAATTGTAAAGAAAAAAGATGACATTTCTTTTCTTCTCTGGTTCCCTCTTCACCTGAAAATGCAATTCTGTGTAGTATTAACAATTGGTTGCCTTGGAAATAATTTTATTCCATTCTAAAGGTTACAATTTCAACTTGAGGTGTGACAGCACATGTAACGGAAGGGAGCACAACTTTGTTGTCAGCCAAATGTCCTTTAAATAAAGAACAAAAAGGGGGCTAGTGTTAGGAAGAAGTGATGCATAAGCCCATTTTATCAAGATCCCGCATTTCTGAAGTCCTGAGGCTTGAGAACAGCTCCAAATGACTGCACTCTAAAATAGATTGTGTGGGTGAACAAGATGTTGGTGGACAGCAAATGAAATGATGGCTGTGAGGTAGGAAAACACTCTGATTCTGTTAAAAGAAAACAAGTCCCCTTTTAATCTGAATGCATTTTAGTGTATAAAGAGGGAATCATAATTACCTAAGTGCAAACAATCAAGACGAAAGATTCTCTTCAAGCTAGCAACATGTACTACAGAGACTTAGCACTGCACAAGATGCTAAGAGCTGGCACAGTTTCCTTCCCACACCTTAGCACTTGTTAAAGAGAACAAAGGGAGAAAATATTGCTGAATGTTGTACAGAACTGGTCTTGCTGGCCCCAAGAGTAATTTTTTTCCTGTTTTGCCAAGAATGATGGAGCTCTTCGGAAATATTATTTTATTTATGTAGGTTCTTTTATGTCATTTTTCTCCACAGTGTGTGGACTCAGAGCAGCTTCCAATATAGCAAGGGGCACCACAACAATCAAGGTTGCCAATTCTAAGTAGAGAAATTCCTGGAAATTTGGAGCAGAGTATTGGGGAGGGGGCAGGATTTGGAGAAAGGAGATACCTCAGCAGAGATGTGATCCCATAGAATCCACCCTCCAAAGCTGCCATTTTCTCCAGGGGAATTAATTTCTGTAAGCTGGTAATCAGTTGTGATTCTGTAAGATCTCTAGGCTCCACATGGATTCTGGCATCTCAAACAGCAATCCATCAACTAGAACAAGTCTACCTGTCATCTACAAGAAAGAGGAGGAGCACAGCACATGTTAAATACTTCCTTCAGTGGCGACAGTCCAGAAAGCAGTTTGCCTTTAGTCTTCCAAGGGCTAGAGAAGTTGTGAAGAGCAGAGAAGTTGGTAGAAGCTCTCTCCCCAGGCCCTTATTCTAATTAGCTAATCATAATTGCTGTCAGTAGAAACACCTGTAGCTTCAGGCAAGTCCTGAACTTGAGATACTTGTGAATACATTTGCTTATGAATACATTTGCCAGAATGCATCCTTCTTTTCCTGCCATTATTTTTGAAGCCTAGTCTCCATAATAGATCCATAGAGCTAGGATTCAGTGGTAGAGTATCTGCTTTGCATGCAAACAGTTACAGGTTCAAGTCCTGAATCCTCCAGTTAAAACAAAGGCAAGCAATCTTTCAGCAATAGTCAAACCTGTACAACCCCCACCCCTTGCATGCCTGAAAATGTACAGTTTAACGTTGCTGATACTTGACATGTTGATCCATAATATTTCCATAGCCCAAATACCACTTATTGCAAGGCCTTTATTAGGAAGTGCCCTGTGTGAAAGATATCAGAAGATGAGGAGGAGTTTGTATTGATAGCCTGCCTTCCTGTTATGCAAGGAAACTCAAGGTGGCTTACAAACTTCTCCCCCCCCCCGCACGCACACACACACACACACACTCCCCACAACAGACACCTTGTGAGGTAGGGGCTGATAGAGTTCTGAAGAACTGAGACTAGTCTAAGTTTAGCCAGCAGGCTTCATGTGTAGAAATGGAGAAACAAATCCAATTCACCAGATTAGAGTCCACCACTCATGTGCAGGAATGGGGAATCAAACTTCAAATTAGAGTCCACCTGCTCTTTTTAACCAGTACACCATACACCAAAAGTAACAGATGTAAAAAGAAGCACCTTGGCCAATTAGTTCAGCACCCTGGCTTAAATATCTGCATGGTTCTCACTTGGATTCCTCTGTTCATCTCTACTATTTCCTTCTCTGTAAAACATCTCCAAGAAGTCATTTAGCTCTCTGAAAATCTTTGCCTTCACATACTGGTTACTCTAGCAGCATATCTACCCCTTCAATATACGTCTATCTTTAAAATATGTTATTTTCTTTCTTAAACAGCCATATTTGGCTCTACAACCATAAGTTACGTACCTTTCAGTTAAAGGATCTCTTTTAGCAAATTCTGGAACATTCTCTTCTCTGCATTTGAAGATCTATCACCGATCAGAGTACACAATCAGTATAGTCTGGTCCAGTCTGCCAAATTCTGTTAGATGGATCAATGAGTTAGTTGAGTCAATGGCTAGATAGTACAAGGTGACTTTACATGATATGAACAAATATAATGGCACCCATAAACTCTGTAGCAACTTTTCTTTGTATAGACAGAAATGTTCAGTAATAGCATTACATTACAATATAAAGGTGATCTTTTGCCAATATGAACCTCAGTCAATGTAAGCTGTAGCTGGCTTTGGTTTAATGAAGACTAACTGATAAACAGCAGCCTGGAATCCAATTTTCAAATTGACCCTGATTCCTCTCCATCCCAGAGGTATTTTGTTCCTAAGAGCCCAGCATGGCCCTTTGGGTAGTAAAAGGGAACCCTGTCTTTTTCACCACCCAAAAACCTAGTTGGAACCAACCCATTATGTAAATAGTATTTAAACCCCTGTCCCCCCTTTTAAAAATCCATTTTTATTTGATAAGTATTTACTTGAATATTTAAGATGAAATGCATTTAGATGTTCCATTAAAATTTATAATGGCATTGAGCCTGTCAGTAGTTTGTCATCATTATATACTGTAAAGCTTCACTTTGCTGGGAGGAGCCACTGGATTCATTGGGGCTGGCTTCTAAGTAAACAGGCAAAGTATCAGGAATGAAAGCTCCAATTTTTCCATTCCATGGCAGCAAATGAATGCACACGTAAGACACATTTGCTGAGACATTCATTCAGTGCTGCCTCTCTCCATCCTTTCCATCAGCTTGTGGTATTATAATGCAGCTGGGACTCAATAATACCAGAATGCAGTTTTAATTCTGAAGATCAACTCCAACTTTTGCTACCTCCTTTACCAAATCCTACTTCTTTGACAAGGTCATAGTCACCAGACACCCCAAAAGTAAAAGACAGCATGGTGCCTGTTTCAAACAAAATGGCAACAATGCATATTGGGAGGATTATGGGTGTGTATGTCCCTGATACACGTAACTGAATCTTCCACAATATCATGCCTGAAAAAATGTAATAGTTCTGTAAAAACACTGGCATAATTCTTTTTTCAATATCCTGAATCTACCCAGAACCTTCTGGGTCTAAGCTTCTATTCTGAGCTTTCTAGACTTCAGAAAATGGAAGCTTTGCTTCTCAACTTTCAACTGTTAGGTTAGTCCCTTGATTTTCTGCTATATGTTCAAATGTTTTACTTAACTGGATAACAAACAGGGAAGAATATAAAAGTGAGAATCAACATGTGACAAAAATCACAGATCTCCATAAAACTCCAAGGTAAAATGCAGGTGCTTGCAGTCCCAATGTAGATGGGGGGCGGGGGTGTGGAGACAGGGTTTTACCACCTGTTATTCCAAACAGAAGCCAGTCCCCTGTGCTATTATTAGTGCTTTCAAATAAAAATGTTTATTTTCTAGACCAGTTTCTATTAGTAAATGTGCCTGAGTTGACCTCATGCTCCAGAATTCTACCACTACACATGACAACTTCACAGAACCTACTGCTTAATCATCACTACTTAATTAGCTTTTTGTAGGGATGCATATTTAGATGACAAAAAGACAACTCCAGAAGGATGCTAAACTAGAAAAACAAACTTGGACTTTTCACAGAAGCCAAAAACACAACTGTATATTGATATCAACAACATATTCCATACCAAGTCCAATGAGTATTCTATGACAGTGCCTGTTAATGTGGTCTAACCAGTAACAGCAGTTGGGGTTTGTTCTTAAACAGAACATCCTTGGTATACAGGCTTGCAAGAGAGTCTGGCAACTTATTCTTTATAGTGAATTCCCCCTTGCTGTTCCTTAGGGTTAGGTTGCTGTTACCAGGGGCACATATAACTGCTGTTTCTGGACAAAGGAACAAGTCTTTTGAGCTCTGGTCAACAAACTGAGTAAGTGAAGAGCCACTTGGATAAGAAGCAGAAAGCCAAGGTTCAAGATCCCTCCCAACAAGTCCTGCTGTCCCCCAGCACCCAATTTCCTCAAACCCACCTGTTTGAGGAAAATCATAAGCCACTTCAGCACAGCAGGAAAGATCAGATGGGCGGTGGCCCACTGCCTGAAGATTCCTTTGCTGCTGAAGGGGCAAACATTAGTAGCCTACTCCTGGCCATCCCAACCCTTGGCTTGCTCCACCCCCAAACCTCATAAGGAGGTTCCACAAAAGGGTTAGTTCACCAGCTCACCCTCACCAAGAGATCAGTCCCCCATGCACAATCTGCCACCTGGCTATGATAGAGTAAAGCATGCAAACAACAACATACTGAAAACAGGGAGAGGTGGGTGGGGATCAGAACAGGCTTGGCAAAGCAAGAGGGCCGAGGTGTGCCTGGCCCCGCCTATAAAGACACAGGTGGGACCTCCTGACGTCAGGACGCTGCACCCTAAGGTCAGCTGGCGATGGCGAGTCAGGCCGTGCATGCCCAGATGGGCCCCCTCAGCGCACCCACTGCCCCCCAAGGAGGGAGGAGAGAAGTGGTGAAGATGCTGCCACCCCTCCCTGGCCAGCAAGGGTGGCCACATTCAGTTTTGGCTGCTTTCTTTTTTGAGCTTCCTTTAGGGCAGGGGTGGCCAACCTATGGGGCTCCAGATGTTCATGGACTACAATTCCCATCAGCTCTGCCAATTGACCATGTGAGCAGGGGCTTGACCATGTGAGCAGAGGATGATGAGAATTGTAGTCCATGAGCATCTGGAGCCCCATAGGTTGGCCACCCCTGCTTTAGGGAATCAGGGGATATCCCTTAGGGTGCAAGATTAGCTTATGTTCCTGTAATTGTTCATTTCTGTTAATGGTGGGAAGTGTCAACAGTTTGTAGCTGACTTATTGTGACCCTGTAGCATTTTCACAAGAAGAGATATGCAGAGGTGGTTGGCAATTGCCCATCTCTACATAGCAACTCTAGATTCCTTGATGGTCTTTCTACCTTACCATAAATGCCAGTAAGATCTGTTAAGATATCATGGTTAACAGTGGGATAACAGGGAGGTTCTGGCTTCAAATCTCCTTTCATCCTCAACCACACTAGATGACCATCACAGATAATAAAAAAACTACCCTATATTCTCAGGTTCTTGCAAGATAGCAGACGGGAAACACTTCACACACTGAAAAAAAATCTACAATTTAAGAGAGCACAAGCAAAAGGGGAAATGTTTATACATATTCCTGGCTTCATTTCAATAATCGCTAGCACTTAGTGTATGTCATCATTTGATTTTTACATTTGTGTCTCTTGTATTTCAAATTAAAAATACTACAGCCAATTTAACAAGCTCATACATTCGATGTTGACATTTCAATTACATCCACTGTATATAAACAAAAAAAATCAATAGGCTTTTGCTTGCCTCAAATCTGACCTTGAAATTGGTTCATATTTATTTCATTTTGTTTTACTTCACTCTCTTTTGCCTCCATATACACATTTAATTTCCCAACTGTTGGTCTATGATGATGGTAATGAACACCATTGTTCTATGATGCAAATAAATTCCAAAATATGCTGTTGGCTGATGAAAGGGAAATATGATTTTAATTTTGCTTTACTTGCTCTTGGGTACACATCAGTAAACTAATTATGAAGTACACCTCAGCTATCTTTTCTGAGGTAGGAGGAAGACTGCTGATTACAAGTTTTGTCTTTAACTGTATTTGATGAATCATAGTTAACAGTAGTGTAATTACACAACCTATTTTAAGGTTTAGAACAAAACAATATGTGCCATGTTATAAGGTAGTACTTTGAAAAGAGAAAAATCTTAACAGTCGTAGTGTATTGGTTTTGCTTTGAAAATGAAGTAACAACCAAAGTTAGCATCTCACCTATAAATTTAGCAAGGCTTTGTTATTCTATCTGAATAGGATGTAGGCCATTTATGCACTTGCGATGTTTAGTTGATTCGATTCTTTTGCCCCCACCCCCACCCTAGGCATCTTGTTTGATTTTACACACCCCTTTCCCCAGCCTTTTTCCCACCTTTACCCCTCAAATCTGCTGCAGGGCATCAATTTCTCTAATGAATAGGATTCCGCTTTTGATGCCCTGGGTTTCCATCTTCCACCAAATTGATCCTGCTCTCTTACTTAGGAGTAAATCTCATTAACCTCAAAGTAAATATGCATAGAATTGAGCTACATATCTCAGAAGAATGGTTAGGGATAAAGAATGAGAGAAATAATTCATAGGACTAGAACTTAAGTAATATTTGGGATTATGAGTTAATGGAATATTAAAGAACGCACACTCATTGGTGACTCCAGACATTAAAATGTTTTAACCCAGGATAAAAAGGTTGCTCTTTTATACAGCAAATGGACAATTCTCTTGTAGTAGTCAATTATAGTTTAAAATGGAGATCACTCCAATCCAATGCATGGATCCTGTTCAGTTATATACTTCAGAAGGCAAAATGTCATTATTTATCTTTTTTTAAAAAAAAAAGTAGAAGTACTTTGTTACAAATATTAGTGTGCTGATAAGCAGGTGATTTATTAAGGAGAATTAGATCTTGATCAAAATGAGGTTTTCAGATGCCATTAAGAGTATCCAGGGGTTGAAACAAAAAGATCCTGAGGTTTACAAAATATCTTTCTGATTGTGTTTAATTTGTTTAATGGTGCACAATTGCTTAATGGTGCACAAAGTGCATTGTTTGCATTACTGTGCACTCAAAAAAAGTTCTCATGCTCAAATATGTGAAAGACAGCAATCCTAAACAGGTCTACTCAGAAGTCAGTCCTAATTTATTCAGTGGGGCTTAATCCCAGAAGAGTGAACTATGCATTGCAATGTCATATACAAGAGCCTACACTCCACCCATTAAGATATACCTTTCCTCACTTATAGCCATTATCACTGAATGATTACAGAATTTATTAATTATCAGAAAGCTCTGCAATACAGTCAATCCATTGGCTATTGCCCTGAGCACAAACAGGTTTTAGAGGTCACAACAGTGCATGTTTAAAGGAAAAAGCTATTCTCATAGGCTGTGCATAGATGACCATGTTGGAATAAATTGAAAAAGAAAGGGAGAAAAAAAATTCAAATTGCTTCCTTGAAATAATTTAAATGGTTTCATAAAATATATGTTCAAAATACTGCCAGGGATGGAGCAGTTCTCTTGAAAAGCAACATGGTTATACCATTGCTCAGAGTAAAAAACATTTCATCTAATTAATTTGACAACTGCATGAGATCATAACAAGCAAGTATTGCTTTTTAAAAATGAGCTTTTTATAAACTGCAATTTTATTTCTGTAGGAAAATAATATTTAAAATCTTGGTAATATACAATGTACTTTTGTCCATGCCACACACCACATACACGTATATAAATCTCAAAGCCACATAATAGACATGCCTAATAGAGGTTGCCAGGCAACAACATAGCTCTTCTGTAGCTTAGATGATCGGGATATATTTTTCTGGGTATTAAGCCTTATGTGCCAAGGATAATTAAATCAGTTGCTTTTCCATTGCCCCTGCCTTTCAGCTGTTAAGCGAGGGCAGGCTTCTTTCTGCCTCTGTAAAGGTCTATTGATTTCAGTGAAGCTATAGCCAACACAGAGCTCCATGAGGGATAAATTCCTAAGCGAAAAACATTCTGGACAAGCTCTGGTGAATGTTAATGCTGCATTTGCAACAGTTCTTTGAAATTTTGCACCCTGGAAAGCAAACTGTCATCTAAGTTACAATAACATATCAGCAATTCTTCCCTTTGACGAATGGGATACAGGACCTGTTGTAACATTCTCCCTATTCTTTGCAAAAAATGAATGGTCCTTAGTAATTCTGAGTATCTTGCTGATACATCTGTGTGCAGGTATCACAGGAGATGCAGCATAGGGGAAACCACTTCAATGTTTTCTTACTCCTGTCAAATACTGATGCTTAACTATTCCTCTTCTGTTCAAAAAGACTGAACTGGAAAGCCAAGACAATGTCTGGAAGCTCAGATGGGTGCATAGCAATTCAAGCACTCACAATTCCAGATTGATCAAAAGTTTTCACACAGGGAAAGAAAAATATATGGCTCCAAAATAAATGTTAGTTTTGGCAGGAACCTTAAATAAGAAACTGATGCTTTTGGAGGCTTTGATGGGGGGGGGGGGGGCGGGGTGTTTCTTTTCATTTCACTGCCATCTTTTAAAACTTACTTCTGTTTGTTTCTCATTGTTCCCCTTTTTTCTCCTAATCACAGGACTTATTGTTTGGGCTGGGAAAGGAAGATTCCAGGACTGAAGTTGTTTTCAGATCTGCAAGGCTGATTCCGCATGGGCCAAAAACAGCAGTGTGAAAACGGGGTGAAAATGGTGTAAAAGGGTTTAAAATGGTGTAAAAGGGTTTATACTGTTTTCACACCGTTTTCACACTGCTGTTTTTGGCCCGTGCGGAATCAGCCCAAGTTAGTGCATGCCAATGTCTTGCCTCCAGTGCCTCAGGGAATCTTTTGGTTTTAAACCTGTGCAAGGATGGACATACCCCCTCCCTCTGTGCAACTGTCAAGTTGTCTGCAGGCTGCAAGCACATGGAGAAAGTGCACACACACACACCCTCACTGTGCTTCATTCAAGAAGAAGCACTGCTGATCATAGGCAGGGGCTATACACGCAGGCACTTTCTCCATGTGTTTGAACCATTGAGATGACTTGGTGATCATACAGAGGTGGGGGAACAGGATTGATGCATTCATGCATTTTCTCCCTCCCCCCCACAGTGAGTCCAGATGCGATTGAATCATTGGGACAAAGCTACAATGGCTCAGTATACCCTGGATAATGTAGCCCTAAGATGCCTGAGAGTACAAAAGTATCTTTGATATGCCTGGAATTATATTTCCCAGGAAGCAGCTAGGATAAATAGAAAGAATATTTAAAGTTCTGATTGTTGACCTGTTCGATTGGTCAAGTTTGATTGTATTAGTAGCATAACTGGCACTGACACCAACCCAATCTAAATAGTAAATGAGGAGAAAATTCTGCATATTAGTTACATTATTTCTTCTTCCCATTCCTCTGAACCCACACAGTGCAACACTAGAATAATGAAGAGATACAAATACTACTACTAGTGTATGCTGTTAGTTTAAACATTGAATTATGTTAATAATATAAATAATAAGCTGATCCTAAGCTATCATGAGAAGGCAAATTATATAGTCTGTTGAAGCTAAGCAAGTCAGGGTATCATCATAAGTAAGTAAATAAATAAATCAGAATCTTATCAACAATGTTTTGGGTGCATTAGTTACAGTAATTAGTTAGTTTCCAAATATCCATCCCTAGCTATGGGCAGATATTGTTTCAACAAGTGAAAAGGAGCAAGGATCACAGAAATCCTTCTCCCATACTCCATGTGTTGGACTGAAAGTAAACACAGAGTTTCAACATATACTACATGAGAAATTATACACGTGTACAGTCAGGATACATAATGTATAAGGATTCCTCATCATGCAGAGGTGCCTGTATGGATATAGTTATGTATATATAGGCTCTATGCAGAATTTCAGTTCAGTAAGTTTAACCCTGGCAACTTGTTTAATTGGTGCCCATGAATACTACCAGCACAAGGTCTCTTCCACAAGAGCACCCTGCATCAGCAGAAGTGTTCTTGTATCAGAGGAGCATGAGAACACTGTTAAAAGAAAAATTAGAAATCAGCACAGTGCATGGAGATATGCAGTGCTTTCACACACACTGAAGAATGCACTTTTGATGCACTTAGCAATCATTTGCAAGAGGATTTTGCCATTTCACAATGTAAAATCCAGCTGCAAAGTGCATTGAAAGTGGATAGAAAGTATGTTATTCAGTTTATAAAGAGGAGGACGAGTTTGAATTTGTACCATGCTTTCCTCTCTTGTAAAGAGTCTCAAAACAGTTTACATTCCCTTCCTCTCCCCACAACAGACTCCTTGTGAGATAGATGGGGCTGAGAGAGTTCTGGTCCTGCTTTCCCTCTATCTGATGCTGAAATGATGATTTCATAAGGCTTTACACTTTCATTTATTTAAAATTATGCCTGCGTGAAATGGATTACTCACTGAATAGTTCAAATTGATAATTGCAACTAAAAGACAACACAAATCAGGGTTCTCACAAATCCAAGTTATGCATCTTTGGGCAAGAACAATTGGAGGGTAGGAGGCTGTGCCAAAGGTGTGCCATGTTATCTGTCTCAAGTCTTCCCAAAGTGTGCAATCTAAACTGCAATGAACAGTCATTCTTCATTGTTCTTAGTTAAATACAGTGCCTTTGTTTGCCCATCACGTCATCCCTTTTTCCTTTAAAACTGCAGGGGAAAAATGTTCCCCACTTATGCCAAAAATATCCACTTTCTCAATATGCATTTTAACTGTAGTGTAATGAATTGAGATTCATCCCAAAGAAGCTTTTTCTCAGCTGTCATGTATTCTGTGTCCTCTTCACTTTAGCTCATTTTGATGCACTGAGTAGTGAAGATCCCTCTTGACATGATGGCTTTCTGAGTGACAGGCAGCATACACATACAAAGCAGGATGTCAAAGAACACAGCATGATAAAAACCAACCTTACTTCAATATAGTTATGATAATACCATGCCGCTTAAAATTCTTGTCAGGCAAACCTTGTAGCTCAGAATATGTCTACCAGAGTTTATACATATTTGGAAGAGGCTAGTTTTGCTGGGCCTTGAAAGGTTTAACCATGTGTTAAGTACAATTTTCCCCATTCCCCCTGCCCACTCAGGTTTACAGAAAACCATATAGCTTCTTAATAGAAACATATTCAAGGTAAAAGGTGTGAACACCTCAGATGTTAAGACAGCAAAATTTTGTCCTTAGATGTGAATGTAGTAGCCTGGAGTCTTTACTGTAATTTTGTTTTACTACAGTCCAGTATAGTAAAAGATGAGAGCTACTCATTACATGCTGAATTTTCCATGTTAAACAAAAATGATTCTGAGATTGGTCCTTACTAGTTATATTGTAAGTATGCTGTTCAACTTGTGACATTTTACTGCACAAGGAGTTTAGGGCCATCCTGATTCTACTTTGTGTGCAACAGATCAAACTGGACTCTTTTTTCAGAACCTTAGTTGAAGTTTAAGAGAAGTAGCTCTCCAAACTGAACCCATTTGATATTTGGTGGGCCAAGAGAAGATTGACTTTTAAAAACAAAACAAAACCAAAGGTCTATTATAGGGTTGCTAGCCTCTAGGTGGGACATGGGCATCCCCAGAAATTACACTTCATCTCCAGACTACGGGGATCAGTTCCCCTGGAGGAAATGGATGCTTTGGAGTGTGGAGTCTGTGGTATTGCTGCCCACTGAGGTTCTTGCAGTCCCCAGACTCCAGTCCCAAATTTCCAGGAGTTTCCCAACTTGGACCTGGTAACCCTCCCAACCCTGATTCCCTACTGGTGGCCAAGAGAGACCTTGCGAAGATGAGAAGAAGTGGACAAGCTTCTTGCAAACCACAGTGTGAAATGTTGACTTTGATAGGTAACAATGCTACAGGCCTTTGCTATGGTGGCTCTTTCTGTCACTGAAAGCACCCTTATTTAATATCAGAGTGTTTTGCAATTAGGATAAGGATGAAAACTGCGAAAGATGGGTCCCCACTTCTTGTTCTGAGATGCAGAGAACATTTTTCAGGTTTTTGGACATCTCCATCCTCCCCTGCTTTTGCAGATTGGGGTCATTATATAACTTCATTCTCCTTTGCCACGGTATTTCAGTAAGAAGACTTAATAGACCCTATCAAGAAATTATCATCAGAATGCTTGAGACAAGGAGATTCTTTCTGCTTGTGGCAATTCCAATCTGCATCTGGGTCAAGCATAGATTCACTATAGCATGAAGAAAGCTGCTGCTTTGAAGAGCCAGCAAAAGGTTAAAAGAGGTTCAGCAAGTACTAGATGAAAAGGCAGCATTCTCAATTTACTAGGATTATTCCTGCCTTGTGCCTTTAATAGATTGTGTTCATGTTTGCTCTTTCTTGCACTGTGAGTTACATAAATTGCTATGCAAGCACAAGATAATGTTTTCAAATCTACTCATTGGCCCATTTATCTCCTGCATGATAATCTGCCAGAAGATCAGGGAGGGGGAAAAGGGGGGAAAACATTATAAAGCTGTGAATGTCAGCTCCCTTGGGCTGGCAAGGTGTCATCAACTCAGTGCTAGCTCTGCTGACTCATGCAAACATCTATCCTCAGCAGCATTAATTTTCTTAGCCATAACATTATGTGCTGGAAAGGGATAGGAAGGAAGCAAAGTCATCTGAAAAAATATAGGCTAAATTTGTACAGCCTGCATAGAAAATATGAAGTCAATAGGCAAGAGGGAAGCTAAACAACATACTGGTGATCTTTTTTTTTTTAGAAGTGCTGGGCACTTTCTTCAGACATTCTTCTGCCCGCCACCCACTGAACTATCAGTGAGCTATTGAAGAGCAGCACAGGGTCTGCAAAACTGATGAAAGTTCAAAAGCTGAGTTTGCTAACTCAGACCCAAAGCAATTTGCAAGCTAATTTGTTTGCAAAAGAGCTGGACTTTATTGCACAGTGCAGGCTAAATTTTCTGAAGTGACTTCCTTTTATCAAGCAGGCCCAGTTCTTAGATTTTGTATTTGCCAGTGCTTTGCGAAACTGATGTGAAACTGACCAAGACGCAGCCAAGTTGGCAGATGAGCAGAATATTAAGCAAATCAAATAATTTCTGAATACAGGCTACACCACTAACATATGTCAAGGCAAACAAGTATTTGAGTCTGTGCACCAGATCCTGGTTTCTCAAACAAATTGCAGTTTTCGTGATTTCACATAATATCTAAACTGAGCCACACATGCATTCAGAAATCACAACAAACTCTTTCCTTTTCCCTCACCACTCTCCTTACTCAGTCATGGAGATTGAACACTTCTTCACGGAGTATGTTAGGATGTTTCTAATCATGTGATAGCACTGTCTGGTTGATACTGATGTTCATGAGATATGTTTGTAAGACTGATCCAAATATACCAATAAAAATTTATTTTAAAAAAAGATACTCTGATGTGCACACTTTGAATGTAACATCAGCCCATTTTAGCTGTCTTGATTATAAGGAATTTTCTATAATTTGGTCTTGTTTTGATAACTGTTTTGATAACATGCATTTGCTTTTGTAATTCCAATGGTTTAATTTGGCATTGTTTGCAGAAGAAACTATTAAGACTATATTCCTCAGATGTGTGCTATTACAAGTCTAAACATACTTTGATAACAATCTAATTTCATAGGCACCAATTCCATTTGGATTGTAAGTGACCAAAATCCTTTTTTTTGAATAATATCTTTATATAACCAAACTGCTTTTATCTTATATCTTAATTCTTAATTTTTTAGACATTTCTAAGTACCGGTAAATACTCAGACTGATACAAGAGTCTAATTGTCCTAATTGTTTAATTTACATGTATATGGGTCTAATATGTTGTGACTAGATCACAGAAGAAGGCCTGGGAGCCAAAATGCATCAACCCTATATGTGGCATGTGGTTTTAGTTCATCAACTCTATATTTGCTGCAAAAAGCTTATGGTGTCCTTATTTTAAATATATATTTGCAGTTATACTTTGTAATAAAAATATCTCATTGTCTAACTGAATTATATTTCTTCCAATTCTTTGGGTACCCACTTTGTTTCTAGATTGGGTGATTTTCCCTTTGTCTATCTAGATTTGGGAGTTTTGCCTGGGGAAGGAAGAGTTAAATGTCGGAACTATAACACCACAACCTGTGATGTTATATCCCTGTGTTGTTGTTTTTTCAGTCAAAGCTCAGCACCTCAATCTTGTCCTTTTTCTGTGAGATTACTTCCTCCCACCAAAATGTAACCTAAAAAAATCTTCCAAAATTGTCTTCAGGATATTCTCAGTGTTAAAACAACAATATAGTCTGAAAACCCATAGGAGCATGTATGACTGCAGCATCCCCATCAGTCTCAACCCTCTACTGGTCCCTGGCCTTTAGCATCTTCATAGGCAACAAATGCTTCATTTCTGCTATCTCCATATCTCATAAGAGAAATGTAAGTGCATCCACTATCTGTAGTCACTAAAGGATATTTAGTTCTTTTGTTGCCCCAGGGATCCTAATCTCTGGAGATCACTTATAATTTTGGAACATTCCGTGCCTCATCTGGAGGTGGGCATCCTCAGAGTTAAATACATCCTCAGAGTTAAATACATAAAATCTGTTTTGCACGCATCTTACCTGCTTCCTGCCTCCCAATAGGAATGACTGTGGTGTGTGAATTCAGATATCCCAAGAAGTCACAATTTGTACAAACTCTGGTTAACAAACTAGCTACTGACCTTGTTTTGAAATCTTGGTTTTGGGCTAACAAGGCTTGGTTTGTTTCAACTTCAGCATTCAGGTGTCACAGCTAACAGCTCTAAGCATGGACCGAGTTGATATCCAGGTAACCCATGGTCAGATAGGGGAGCCATTTCTGCTGGGATCAGCTGAGTGCCCTATCAGTTATAATCTTGATATCATGTACAGCTGAGTCTCAGGGAACAGAACAAGGGTAAGAGTCAATCTTAATTCAAGGGCTTGACATCAAGAGCTTGACACATGACATCAGTCTTTCCCATCCCATATTTAAAATGCACAGCTTCAGGCACAGCTTCATAGCCACTCGCGTCTGATTAACAACAGCCCATCCTTCAGACAGTGCACCTGGCTCCAGCTTCCCAAAGAATTTGCAAATGTCCACCACTTGATTTCATCAGCAAACCTGCTAAATCTCTCTGGCCTCTCATTCCCCAAACACTAACTTAATCTTAAACCTTCTGTTCAACTATTGAGCACCTTCAACCCTCCAGAGTTTTTTTTAACAGTCCAAGCTAATAAGCACTTGGAATATCCATCAAATCATTTCCCACTGCATTGTCCATGCCTGAGAATGGAGCTTTGCTTTGTCCCAGAAAATTTGCTCCTCTTATTACTGCCAGAAAATCAATTTTTCTTATAACTAGACCCCTAAATGTCATGGCAAATTGCACTTGGATTTCCTCCTGCGAGAAGTGCTGGTTGTTTCTTCCACTCCCCTTGGACCTCTCCACTTCTCGAATAGCAAACACTGTCCTTCCAAATACCTCATTCTATTCCGGCATCTCTGTATTTTCTAGGCTTTTAAATTGTGTGTTTTGTGACTGTATTTTTATTATTTTTGATCCTCTAATAAAATTGTAACTCTTTTCCTTTCAATTCTGAACTCTTTTTTGCCACTAAATCGCAACTGACATAGGTGATCTCATAGGGTTTTTAAGGAAAGAGACATTCAGTGGTGATTTGCCATAGTCTGCCTTTGTGTAGCAACCCTGGTATTCTTTGGTGGTCTCCCATCCAAAAGCTGACCTGCTTAGCTTCTAAAATCTGATGAGATCAGAGTACCCAGGTTAAGGTAACCTACTTTCTAATGCAGAGAAGTTTCAGCAATGAGAAGCAAACTTTGGTTTGGCAGTTGTGGGTTTTCTGGGCTGTGGAGTCATTGTGTGGTAGTTTTTGTTCCTAACGTTTTGCCCACATCTATGGCTGGCATCTTCAGAGGCATGTCACAATGAGAAATGTGCTGCCATGGAGAGAAACACATCCCATTCTGACATGCTTCTGAAGATGCCAGTCATAGATGCAGGCAAAATGTTAGGAGCAAAAACTTCCAGACCACGGCCACACAGCCCAGAAAACCCACAACAGCCAGTTGATTCCGGCCATGAAAGCCTTCAACAAAACTTTATCTTTAAATGAATAATCAGCCAAACTACAAATCTGTTTTATATAAAGATAAAATGCTGTATTTTATACTAGGTTAAAATGTAGGAAATAATTATCAGTGCAACTGAGCAACTGACTTGAGTGGAGTTCTGAACAGAGCAGTATTGCTCTGTCAATGAACATACTATGCAGTACATGTTGATCAGAAATGCAGTTTTGGGAGAAAAAGACTCCCAGCACCTGGCCATTGGTATATGATTTGCTCAGTTAAATGTTCTCTCAACCACATGATTCCCACTCACTGAAGTTTCATCAGGAATGGAAGTCTGGAATCTCAGCTGAGATTGCCAACTCTTGTTTAAGAAATTCCTGGACACTTGGGTTTGGTATCTAAGGAGGGTGATGTTTAAGGACAGGAGGGTTCGGAATGGATGGAATACTGCCTTTTCTCTAGCAGCCATTTCTGAAGCTGCCATTTCCCCTAGGCCCAGGTGAACTATAATTCTGCAGTCATTGGCAATTCTGAGAGAAATCCTGGCCTCACTTGGAAGCTGGTAACACTAGTCAGCTCAAGAATTCAGCCTGGGTCTCCAAGTATACTGTAACTTTGCATTTGAAATAAACATTACCATTTAAAGAAGCCACCATAAAACAATCATGTAGAATCTTTTAAATTTACCTAAATTTCCTGCCCCTGGATATCCTGGGAAAAAGCTGTGTAGCTGTCCTTGCGTTCCCAAAGAATCCTGGAATTCTAGTTTAATGTGGGTGGTAAGAATTCCCTGTTCGAGAGCCCTAGTACCTTCATATAACTATGATTTTGAGAGAATTTATCTGTACATAAGTAGCATATGTACCGTAGTTACTATTTGATGCTGTCTTCTCTTTAAGCATACCTGGAGAACCAGCAGAAACAAAGCATCTGATCCTAAAGAAGCTTGCATAGTGCAATAAAATGTTAGAATATGTTCCAGTACTTTTCCTCACTGTTAATCACAGCATTGTTCTTCTGCCTAGCAGCCTAGCTGTAGTCCTTTATCCCTTACATGTCCTCTCTTTCTCATTGAGCAAGCTTCCTGTATCTTTGTTCTCTACTTGTACTTTCCCTCTGTTTCTTTCTTCTTCCTTGACTGTGATTTCCTGGTTCTCAAGCTTGCATGGCTGACTCTGACCTCATTCTGAACACTGTGCCCCGGCAACAAGGATCAGGCTTATGTAATTCTGTCAGTGGACTGTCATTTCTGACAGTTCAATTGATTGTGCCTAATTTGCACTAACCAAAGCCCAAGTTGCAAGACTGTTTGGTTTCACAGACTTCTCAGAGATATTTTTCTACTTGATTTTTTTGTAATAGAAACCCTATTTACCTGAAAGGAAGACTAGGATTTCGGGGGAGGGTGGTGGTGGTATGTGTGCCATCAAGAAAAAGAGGAGGGTTCTTAAAGTCACAAACAAATTACAGTTATGTGAAATATTAGAAACCATTTTAAAAGAGATCATCTAACATTCAGGGTCCTTTCTTTTTTGAATAAACACATTTTAATTTTTACACACCAAGGCCCGGGGTTATTATGAAATGTGTGAATTGCACATAGTGTGTGTATCCCTTGCACATTATATATGATCAGCAATAAAGCCCATTGTGAAGGAAAATACAATGGGCTCCAGAAAACTAATCATCCCAGACATTAACAAGAGACATGGCTAGTACATATCTACAGGAAATGGTGCCCAGCACAAATGCTGAAATTGCATCCTCACCCAAACATCCCAGCTTTGCCAAGGAAGAACAACAGGATGCCTGTGAAGATGGGGAGAGTTCTCCCATCTTCATAGGCACCCCAGCCTCATTTGCAAAGTTGGAGCTAGCAGGGTATCTGTGATGAGGGGAAGACTTCTCATCTCCATAGGCAACCCCATATTTGCAAAGACTTGGTCCATATTTGGACCAAGACTTTGCTAAGGTTGGGAAGAAGCCAGCAGGGTGCCTGTGAAGATGGAAAGAACTCTCGACCTCTCCCTCTACATCCTGCCACCCCTTCTTTTAATCTTCTCTATATTTGCCCCACTACCTCAACTCTCTTTCTGCCCCCTACCCTAGCTCTTTTTTTCCACCCCACTCCCCAGCTCTGTTTTAACTTTATGACCTGCTACCCCAACTCTCTTTCTGCACCCCATAGTCCAGCTCTCTCTGTCTGTCCACTTATTCCAGCTTTCTGTTTCTCTCTTCCTATCCCATTCTCTATTCTGTACATTTCTGCCACCCTATATCAATTTTCATTCTCTCTTTCTGGCCACCTACCCTAGCTGTCTCTTTCTGCCTTTCCCCAGCACTCATTCTTTTTCTGGCCCTACTCCAACTCTATCTTTCTCTGTTCTACCCCAGCCCAGTTCTTGGTACTTTGCCTGCAGTGTTCTGGGGGGACATGGTGAGGCCTCTTCCCCCATAGCCCCACTCTCATTGCCTCAACCAGAGCCATTCTTGATGCAGCATGGCTTTCCCTCTGCTCTCCCCCCCACCCCAGCCTGGGACAGGGTGGCCTGTTTAGTCCTAGCTGCTGGAACTTGGCTCACTGCTAATTTACTCAAGAGCTGGTTCAGGCAAGGAATAAGACAGCTGTGTGAGAACTTCAGAGCTTTAAGAAATGTTACCAGCTAAGAGAAGGAAACTGGGATTTTTAGTCCTGTCAGCCTCTCTGTACCTGAAAACTGGCACCCTTTGGACTATACATCCCAAAGTCCTTCACTTTTTCTGGATCATTATCGGGAACATGCTGCTTAATTATATGTAGGGAGATTGTATGACAAGATGATGGGTATCATTAAAAGCATTAGAATTAACAGAATTAAGTGGGATAGGGTTGATTAAATGTTAACCTTTACTTATTTACTTATTTTCCACCTTCCTCCACAATGGGGAACCATAGCATCTTACAATAGTGAAACAAAAAATGGAACAGAAACAAACAGGAAGTGAGGAGGCTTCTGAGTTCCACACAGGTCTTCGTCTTGTCTGCTAATTGACCTTCTGCCAGGCTCTAGGATATAACACTCAAGCCAAAGGATAAGAGTTTTTTGGCAGACACCTCTGGGTACACACAGCTCTGAAGTAACTGTGAGCAGAGAGGAGAGGAGAACAAACTCAGTGAGAGGTTATTTAGCTGCTGCTAGCCAGATAGGTAGCAGGATTTTTGCCAGTTCTTCACCTGGCAGATGTATCTCTGGGAACACCCATGTTATAACAACTTGTAAGCAGATATGATATCCTCGTGGTGCTAGCTTAGGATAGCCAGATTTCCTACTTTGATGGGCAACCTTCTTTCCCCTGCTACCTAATATAGTAATGGAAAAAAATGTGGAAATTGAAATGGTGTCCTACAATGTTTCAACTACAATTGTATCTAGATAACCTACAATTATATCTATATAACCAGAAGTAACATATGCTGATTACATACCATGTGCTTGCTGCATGATGGGGGCGAATGTCCATCACAGCAAGATTTCTTCTATGGACCTATTTTCTGGGGGCCCACTATCACTTTCCATTATCTCCATGGCAAGTGAGACCACTTTTAGCATGACTTTTAAATTGCTTCACTGCCAGAGCATGGAGATTTGCCAGTGAGCACAGCTTTGCCCTGGAGATCTTCCCTCCACCCACCGCCAGCCTTCCCTCGCCCAGCCACCCACACCTTCCTCCTTAACCCTACTCTTCCATGTTGCTGGCTGCTGCAAGTTAAAGAAAAAGAATTTACTCACTTTACTCAATCTAGAATCATAGAGTTGGAAGAGACCCCAAGGGCCATCAAGTCCAACCCCTGCAATGAGGGAACACACAGTCAAAGCACCCCTGACATATGATCATCCAGCCTCTCTTTTAAAACCTCCAAAGAAGGAGACTCCACCACACTCTGAGGTAGTGCATTCCGCTGTCAAACAGCCCTTACTGTCAGGAAGTTTTTCCTGATGTTTAGGTGAAATCTCTTTTCCTTCACCTTGAACCCATTACTCTTGGTCTTAGTCTCTGGAGCAGCAGAAAACAAGCTTGCTCCCTCACCAACATGACATCTCTTTGAATATCTAAACATGGTTATCATGTCACCTCTTAACCTTCTATTTAAGATGCCTTTAAGAATCACTTGATGGGGGGAGTTAAGAGAACCATGTCTGGAGAATTCTCTATAGAAAAACTGCACACCCAAGAGGGAGTGCCTTCTCATGTGTAAACAGAAAAACATGAGGAGACCCCTCTGCAAGCCCACTGCATACTGATGAGCCCATGAAGAGCTCCCAGGTAAGTGTTCCATGTGTAAAGGGCCACTATGCCACTGCAGCACACCATTAGTCTCTGTCCCCACTTGCCTTTCTCCCAGGGTTCTTAGCTAGCATGATCTTCTCCACTTCCTACACATTTTACTTTTCTCATAAAATTCAAAGCAGTTGATGGCATGTTAAAATATCCAATTTTTTGTAGAAAAAAAGTTATACCATAGAACATTTGTCTTAAAAATAATTCTATATCTGATTTTATATATCTAACCAAGTTTAAATATATAAATAGCACTTAAATTGTAATTACATCAGAGGATCTTGATTGAAAGAATTGATTTCTGGGTGTTTTTTTGCACAGAAAATGAAAATGAATTCTCATCTGTTAATATAACCATTAAAATGTATTTTTACAGCCTAATGGAGCCTTTGCACCATATTTATTGCTAGAGAAAGAACCTCTCTCTAACTGCCTGCATTTACCTGATCAATTATGCATACTATTATTAATCATACATTTTTAACATTTTAGAAAACCCATACAATGCTACAGTGCTTAATTCATTATTAACTTTCTGCTTGTGAATTTATGTCAAGCCACATTAGTATTGTTAGCATTAGATTTTAATTAAAACATGTACAAACAATAATCCATTTTTTAAAATTAAATAAACAAATTAAAAATATTTCACAAGTTTCCTACGACTTTCTTGGAGCTTATTAGGAGCTCAGGTCTAAATCATGAGATGTAGAATATGGATAAATATTGCAGTAGGTGTTCATTGAATCCTATCCAAGGCTAGAAGTATGCATAACCTGCTTGCCGTGTGTGGGGTGCAGTGCAGATAGGCTTTTTATTTTCACACTTCTGCAAAGTCTTGAAGGGGTCATGGGAATGGGGTCTGAACCAAGAGGAGAAACTAGCAATGAGAGCAATTATGGAGATATATGTCCAGGTAAAGTTATTTTCCATATTTCTGTGCAATATTGAAGTAGTGTAAATATTTGGGTGGTATAGGTTGTGGCTTTTTTCTCTTGTTGTTTTTTAAAATGTAGTGACCTTTAAACATCAGATATATGCCCTTTGAACTTGCTTTTACTAGGCCTATCCAGTATCCTTTAAACGATGCCAGGATGTTACAGTTTTCTTCCACTATGATTGTATGGACATGGCCCTTCTTCATTTAGTCTGAAGATTTATTTATTTATTTATTTATGGGATTTCTATACCGCCCAATCCCCAAAGGGCTCTGGGCGGTGTACAGCATGGGTTCCACATACAATATATAAACAAAACCCCATTAAATTAAAAGTAAGTTTAAAAGTTTAAATATTTAAAATGCAGCAGTAGTCAACAAAATGGCGTCAGCAATACCCCAGATTGAACCCTCCCAAGAAAGGGGAACAAGACAGTAACAGAAGTGGGTCCCCTAGATGACAGGGGGACTCCGAAAACCGGAGGAATAGAATAGAAGGGGCACCTAATCAGCTGACTGGAGCACTCCAAAAGCCGGGTGAAACAACTCAGTCTTACAGGCCCTGCAAAATTCACCAAGATCCCGCAGGTGGACAGCTGGAGGGAGAGTGTTCCACCAGGCAGAGACCCAAGGCTGAAAAAAAGCCCTAGCCCGAGTGGAGAGCCAACCCGCATCCATTGAGGGGCAAGGGACCACCAGTGAAATTGGCCTCTGCTGAACGCGGGAGGCCGAGTAAGACATATGGTCCCCCCACCCCCCCCCCCCCCCACCCCCCCCCCCCCCCACCCCCCCCCCCCCCCACCCCCCCCCCCCCCCACCCCCCCCCCCCCCCACCCCCCCCCCCCCCCACCCCCCCCCCCCCCCACCCCCCCCCCCCCCCACCCCCCCCCCCCCCCACCCCCCCCCCCCCCCACCCCCCCCCCCCCCCACCCCCCCCCCCCCCCACCCCCCCCCCCCCCCACCCCCCCCCCCCCCCACCCCCCCCCCCCCCCACCCCCCCCCCCCCCCACCCCCCCCCCCCCCCACCCCCCCCCCCCCCCACCCCCCCCCCCCCCCACCCCCCCCCCCCCCCACCCCCCCCCCCCCCCACCCCCCCCCCCCCCCACCCCCCCCCCCCCCCACCCCCCCCCCCCCCCACCCCCCCCATTCTTCTGTCCTCCATTTTATCTTCATAACAACCTTGTGAGGTAGGTTAGGCTGAGTGTATGTGGTTGGCCCAAGGTCATCCAGCAAGCTTCCATGGCTGAGTGAAGACTTGAACCAGATCCTAGCTCAACAGTCTAACCACTGCACCATGCTGGTCCTTGCAGATGGCTGCACTGGAGCAGCATTATCGACTCTTAAAAGACAATGTAATTTGTCAATGGATGATTAAATTTGTTTCCCACCATTAAATCCAGAAGTCTAATTGTATTTGCTGGTTTTAGCATATAAGTTTCTAGAGCATGTCTGATGAAATAAGTGCATGGCTTCATAAGCTCTGGGACACAATACATGGCCTAGTCTTCAAGAGAACTCACCGTGTGACCCTCACTCATGAACTGAGTTTGGCTTCCTCCCTGGTTTTGAAATTTTAACAATTGACATACAAACCCAACCAACAGAATACTGGCCTTTGGCTGTCAGTTGTCCTCTAGAATTCAAGCAGTGGTGTAGCTACCACAGGAAAGGGTGGGACAGGCGCCCTGAGCAGATGCCATTGGGGTCGCGTGGGGGTAGAAAATAGTCCCCACACCCCTCCTCCTTCCCCCCTTTCCCTGCTCAACCAGGCCCGGCAGAGGCCGCTGCCAGGCCGGCCTCACCTGGCCAGGCCTAGTGGAGGCCGCTGCTGGGCGCCTCTGTTTGGCCCCGCTCCGCCAGGCCCCATTGCCGGCTAAGGTAAGTGGGGCATGGGGGGTGCAGGGCCCCATGCGGGGGGTGCAGAAAACTCACAGTCTGCCCTGGGCTCCATTTTCCCTAGCTACACCCCTGCATTCAAGGTAAACTGTCAGCATATTAAACACGTTTTCTGTTTATTTAGCACCTTGTTAATTAAAAAAAGCGAACAGAAACATCTTTCAAAATGACAAAACTGTTCCAGGGATCAAAGAAGGAGGAGCATTATGTGCAGCTAGCTTCCAGTAAAACTCTTCTCCCAGAGCTCAGTTCCAGAGAGGAAAGGTATGTTTTAACTGAATGCAGTGAAGGTGCTTTCAAATCAGGCTTGGTGGTCTAAAAAATATTACATCTCCAGGGTTGTAATCTCCTGGAGTTGCAACTGATCTCCAGACTACAGATATCAGTTGTCCTGGAGAAAATGGCTGCTTTGGAGGGTGGACTTTATCACATTATACCATTGCTAAGGTTCCTCCTCAGACTTTCCCCTCCACAGGTTCCACCTCCCCCCTAAACCATCAGGAATTCCCCAAGTTAGACAACCCTAAAGCCAAATGGCAGATTGCTGTCTGCAATTTATAATCTAAAGCGTGGGAAACAACAGAGGAGAGTAAAGACACAGATTCAAATATCCGTTCAGCCATGGTGTTCATAGGTTGCCCTTTGGTCAGTTACTTCTCCGTGTCTCAACCTGGCCTACCTCAGAAGGCTATTATGAATATAGATACAGGGAAAATAATCCACTACACCACCTTTTGTTCGGCATGGCTTTTGGTGGGTGAGGTTAAGTTTGTAACGGGATTCCAGATCTGCACGCGTTCTTTTTAGCCTGATTTTAAGCCAATGTATGTGTATTTTAAATTATTTCCTGTTCCATGCTTTCAAACAATAAACGGACAGATAAATAGATGAGAGCCAGCAGTTAAAGGTAGCATAGAAATGTAAATAGATAAGCAGATAAACATGCATACTAATAAGGGAATTATTCCCCATACCCTTGTGTGGTTCAGTTGTGTGCACTACAGTCCCTTTGAAATCAATGGATGCTTAACTATACGCTAGAATAGATTATTGGCTGAGTCTGCTAATGTTGAGAGAAGTTCCTGTTTGCCTTTTTCAATCTAGAGGCAGCTTTACTGAGTGGGAATTTTGTGTTTAAAAGATGACGTTTTAGCAAAAAAGAAAGCATTACTACATTTCTAATTCAGCTTGATTCTGTTTTCCCCCACTGTAAATGAGACAATTGTTACATTTTCCTGGCATATGAGAAGGCTCCCCAAAAGCACAGATCTCACTTTGTGATGCAACAAGAATGACAGTAATTTGATGTTCCATGTTGTTCTTTTTCATTAGTATCTAGTGGTAAACCCATTGAAGTCCAGCTTCGAGATCTCCCTCTCATTAGAAAAGTCGGCTCGTTCAATTCGAGAGCTGGGGCTTCCAACACTGGACAGCCAGGTCTTCCTGTAAAGAGAAAACAATAGGGGCAGGTGAGTCAGGAATACTGTAATATTTATTGGGTAACTTTCATTCTGCCAGTGCACTTTGGTGTGTTTAAGGAGGTTCTTTTCTACTTCTATCAAAGTCATACAATCTTCTGCAGTGCATAATGTAGTTTTACAGCCTCATCTTTTATGCTGAGGCAGAAGCTCCTAACACCATGGCTAAGAGAACCAGCACTGAATCTGGAAGCAGATGTTAACTCCATGCAAGCTCTAGTACAGCCTTAGAGAGTGATAGGGTCTTTTCCCTTACCAATGTGGGCTCTGATGGGGGCATGCAGAAGGCTTTTAGAGAGAAGCCATGAGAAGCACTCAGTGATGGCTTCTTACACAGTAGCGACCTTTATCACTACATAGGTCATAGGACAAGCAAAGCAGCAGGATCTCTTTGTCCCATGTTTCCTGACCAGGGGAAAACTTATTTGTAAAGACCAACCTGAATTGAAATATTTATATCCACCCCTCTAGGCTGGAGGTATCTTAATAAAAGAGTATAAAACAATCACAGTTTGAAAAAATCCATGATACACACTCATAAAGCAGTACGAAAGTGTCACTGACCTTGGGTGCTGTGTGGTTTCCGGGCTGTATGGCCGTGTTCTAGCAGCATTCTCTCCTGACGTTTCGCCTGCGTCTGTGGCTGGCATCTTCAGAGGATGATCCTCTGAAGATGCCAGCCACAGACGCAGGCGAAACGTCAGGAGAGAATGCTGCTAGAACACGGCCATACAGCCCGGAAACCACACAGCACCCATATATACAAAATGTTTAAGGCTATTAAATAAAAAAACACATTAACACACGCATACTGGGAGGAGGACTAATGTCAGTGAGAGAATGCCAAACAGAACAAAAAAAGAGTCTTCACTTGCTGGCAGAAGACAATAGGAGAGAGACAGATTAATTCCGCTGGGGAAAGAGTTCCAAAGCTTCAGCTCCACTAACTTGAATGCTTTTTCTTGGGCTGTCACCCATCTAGCCTCAGATGGCAAAAGCACCCAAACTAGTGCTCTGAGGTTGATTGGAGTGGTTGGGTAGGTTTTGCATTCCATGACAAACTCTTATATGCCAGTAACTGTAAATGCTTCAAAGCTTCTAATAGCCCAATCCACAATGCTGACCCTAAAGGGGGAATCAGCAGTGTGGGTTCCAGAGAACAGGGAGAAAATACTCAGCTCTCCCCAGTAGCCCATTATCCTGAACAACTTACATCATAATTTTTGTAAGTCTGTGCCAATGGGAGGGGACATTCCCAGGCTGAAAGTGCCTCCAGGACCCCCCCCCCGCCCCAAATGGTTCCTCTCTACTCAAATGCAGGCATTTGTGGCAGTGTCCATCTGCCGCAGGGCCCAGTTTCTAGGTTTGGATGCTGCGATGGCTGGCCGCCTGGGTAAGCTCCTCAGAGCTGTGCTACTTCATGCGATTCTGGTGGCATGAACACCAGCACAATCCTTCCGCTGCTTCCAGGGCATCTTCAGTTGCCCCCCTTTTGGATCGCAGTTATACCTTTTCCACGGAAAGATTTAAGTGAGGCCAGTAGTGCTTCGGAAGAAGAGAGAGAGAGGCATGCTTCCACCATTAAAAATAGTCCCTTGATATTTGGGTCATGAGGAGGGTTGGAGAGGGCTTAGGAGGACTGGTGACAGGCCTGGCATAGCAGCAGTGACTTGCCACCACTACCGCACCGGCCCTGGCTTGATGTTTGGAGGGGGATGATTGGAGGGGCTTGGTAGAGTTGGTGCCAGTCCCGCGTGGGTGTTTGGGATAAGGGAGAGTTGGAGGGGGCTTTGGAGAACTGGTACCAGGCCCAGCTTGGTGTTCAGGTTGGGGAAGGGTTGGAGGGGGCTTGGGAGGGATGAAGGCAGCCATTCCTTTTTAAGATATCTTTCTGTGATTTTCAGTCTCCAATCTACACTTGGCCATCATTTCCTTCTAATTCTCATGAATCTGAGGGTTGAGAGGTCCACAAGGCTTTGACGGGCCTGTCTTATATGCATATATGCATTATGTGTGTTCACATACATGCACTCTTTTGTTTCAAGTGTATTTGCAATGTGTGGTTTATTTATGACTGATTCACTTTCCTTTTTCCACATGATGTGCCCATCAAATTTTGCATATCAGTTCTTTCAGTAGCCAATGAGTTTCAGTGGGGGCTGCTCAGTCTGTTCCAGCATAATCATAAAGTTGCATATCATAAAAGAATATAAATAGCATTTCCAAGTGAGTTATTGGAAATAAATCCCAGTGATAAAAATTAACAGCATATCGGTTTTCTACTTCCTGGTCCACTGCTTATTGAATTAGCCTCGTTATCTCTTGGATGGAATCATAAAGGCTTGAGGTAGAAAAGAATTTGGAAGACATATTTGTTTATGATCTTTTAGCACCAAGAAAGAGATCAAACTCATGATTTTAAAATCATCCTTCAGAAGGAAGCACCAAGCAGAAAACAATCTGCTTTCTCTCCACAAGATATCTTTAGTCTATGGGAGTATGGCAAAGAGCAGCTTGGCTATGTGCAATTTTTCAAGGTGAAAGAAAATCCCTGTCAAATCCCAGCAGTGCAAGAAAATGAGAAAGCATGATTAATAGCACCGTTGAAAGCAACAAAATAAACCGTAAAACCTAAACTACCTAACATTGTGTAGAAAGCATGTAAAATCACACGAGACTGTCCAATGTGTGTGATGGTGGAAGCTGACAATATATATCAGAAATATGTCTGTTTGAAATGCAACGGTTGTTTAGAGCACTTATGCAAATATGCTTTTCAGCTTAAGAATTCATCTAACACAGCTCCAGGGTGATATTATCAGAATGTCCTTCATGCAAGCGAGAGACCAAGGTGCCACAAGAACTGCTTAGAAGATTCAGGAGTGATATATGAAGATGCCTAAGACCCAGTCTAGACTATTGGTCCATTTCTCTCAGTACTGTTTACTCTGATTGGCAGTTGCTCTGGCAAAAAACAAGATTTCCTACTGTAAATTGGAGTTGCCATGGATTGAACTTTGAATTTTTTACATGCAAAGTATGTGCTCTGCCACTGAGCCAGAGACCATCTTCAGACTTACCAGCCAGGACTGCTTGTAGAAAAAGAGGAAGCCATCCACATTCTTAAAACAAAGAGATCAACAATTGTTACTGTACCCCTGAATACATGTACTACTGAATCTGTCATGGGCCATTGTTGCACGGTCAAAAAATCCCTGGGTGAGCATGGAAAATATTCCTGTGCAGCCAGGAATTCTGTATGTCTCCCGAAGCTGCACAGGTATTCCCTGCAATACTTACCTTAGCCTGGGATTTTCAAAAATCATCAGTCTGAAGGTTCTTTACTTCTTTTCAAAAATCCCAGTGTGACCTGCTTGTGCCTGTGCCATGCAAAAACACCATGCAAAAATGCAACGTGTGATTGGTGTTTGGAATATGCTGCCACAGGAGGTGGTGATGGCCACTAACCTGGATAGCTTTAAAGGGGGCTTGGACAGATTTATGAAGAAGTCGATCTATGGCTACCAATCTTGATCTTCCTTGATCTCAGATTGCAAATGCCTTAGCAGACCAGGTGCTCAGGAGCAGCAGCAGGAGGAGGCCATTGCTTTCACATCCTGCATGTGAGCTCCCAAAGGCACCTGGTGGGCCACTGCGAGTAGCAGAGAGCTGGACTAGATGGACTCTGGTCTGATCCAGCAGGCTAGTTCTTATGTTCTTAATGAGGAGCAGGACTGGTTTATTTTTTCCTGCCCAGTCGGCTGATCTCCCCCACCTGACATTCATTCAAGCTACCACTCAAAAACAGTAGCCAATCAGAATGCAGGATACCGGGCAAGCTCACAGATGCTTGCAGCTGTCACTCAAAGAAACAGCCAATCAGAATAATCACTTGGTCTATTTTCCTCAGTACAAGCGTTATTTTAAATCAATTAGCAGACCTATTCACTAGTTTTCTCCCTCTGACAGCAAAATCTTATTTTAAACCATTAAAAACACAGATCAGTTTCTTCCATTCCCACAGCACATACACAAAAACACCAATTAAGGTATTGTTCCCTGCTCTGTTCCCTAAGCAAACTAAATTCACGTGCCTTGAACTTGGCCAGAACAGAGTGTAAGACCCACAGACAAATAAGTAACAGTTCAAAAATGGTTTAATAATATTGAAAGTTTCAGTCTCTGACTCCTCCCATGACATCTATCTAAATAAAGAATATTTGCAATGCTGGAAACTGTCTCCAACCTTCTCCAGACACCTGAACCAAAATCAAAATATTTTTGCAATCCTACATGAAATATTTGCATATTTAGCAAATGCTCATGGGTATGTTGTTAAAATGATCACTATAACTTGAAAACATAGTCCAAGGCACTGACCTTGGAGATTAGGAATGTGGCCCTGTCTCCCTGCTTTAGCAGGCCCAATTCTGTCTTGGAATATCTTTTCAAGTTATTTTTGAAATGCTCACCATAACGTGAAATGAAAGTTCAGGCAGGTCTGGGAGTGAGGGCTTTGCACACAGGGAGTGAGACTGGGGTGTTCCCGGCTCCCTGAAGCAGGGAGGAGAGTGCCTGGAGGAGGCTTGTAAAAATTAGACACAGCGCTTTAGCAAAGCTGTTGTGCCTCCATCAGGAGACTGACTCTCTGGTCATGTGGGGGGCTGATTTTGTGGTGGGGGGCATGTGACCAGATTGTGTGCACCCGGAGACATGGGTTACCCCATTTCACCCAGCATATATGCCTTTGGTTCTGTGGGCTCCAATTGCTGCTTGCAAGGATGCATGCGAATGTAAAAACAGGAAAGCGGGTTACTTTATCCTGACTGCAACCCACTATACATTTGCTGCGCAGAAGAGGCCTCTGATAAGCATTCATAGTCACTTCTTGGCCTGGCTATCCATCAACTTTTTTTCAAATGATGGAGGAAGCTATGAGGGACTTGGCCATTCTCAACTTAAATTAACCAACAGGGAAGAGTTAGTTGATGGGGTGAAGGTGGTGAGGACCTTAGGAGGAAGTGACCTCACATAATTCCTTTTTCTGTGGGGGACCAAGGAAGTTCACTGTCAGACATGTATGTTATATTTTTAGTAGGGTAGACTTCAATGAACTAAGAGGCATAATGCAAATCATTCCATGGGCAAGAATGCCAGAAGGAAATAGAGCAGGTGGTGGGTGCTATCTGCTAAAACAACAGCACTTGTAAGTTCAAGCCATCACTATTCCAACAAGAAGGAAACATGGTAGGAATCCAAGAAGCCAACGATGAGATAAGAATAGAAATGTTCAAGAAATGGAAGAAAGAACATATTTCTAAAGAAGAGTATCTGCAGGTTGGTAGGCAAGATAGGTCAGTCAACCAAGAGGCCAGAACTCAGAATGTGCTGATGCTGGCCAGGGAGGCACATGATGACAAGAAAAGCTCTTTCAGATATATGAGGATCAATTGCAAGGTAAAAGAGGCACTAGCTCCCCTCTTGGGTAAAAATGAAGAAACACTGACAAAGGATAGAAAGAAGAAGGACTCAATGCCTATTTTCCCTCAGTTCTTTCCCTGAAGAAGAGAACAGGCGCATCTAGAGATTAATTCCAAGGGGGATATCAAAGAGATATTGTTCTCAATTAAGAACTAAAAGAGTTCATGTCTTTAACAGTGTGATCCCACCTTGTGACACTTAACGTTCACAAAAATAACAGAAAACAACTTCAAATTTGTTCTTTCTTTTTTCATAAGAAGAATATATAGGACAATAAAATATGTAAATCAATAATTAACATATAACAGTTCAGGCCTGTTGTGCTCAATCAATTCAGGCCTGTTGAGTTCAAGCTCAAGCAGAGCAGCAGGGTCTCAGTCTTTCTGACTTCTGTCTAACCAGGTTTCTTAGAGATGAACAGACTTGCAACTCTTCTCTGCCTTGCTGAGTCATCTGTTCTTTCTCTTCAGGAGTTCCAATATAGCCCTAGATTAGAATATTATTATGTATTTAATAACAAAATTGGAGTCTTTCTGAGATGCAGCTTCAGGCCCTCTAGTCAGTCTGGGAAGATTGTGCCTTATCTTCCTTATATTATAGGTTCCCAATCTGGGGTATGCATACCTCTGGGGGTACACAGCAGAACTTTAGGGGGTACATAGGAAAAATTATTTAATGGTGGCAGGGGGGAGAAAAGTGGCCAATCTCTCCCCCCCCCACTGCCATCATTGAGAGTCGCCTACTCTTAACTACTCCACAATGCTGCTGTGTTTCTCTTTCTGCTATATACTTATTAAGCTAAAATATATCCGAACTTTATTATTTGTATTTGCACACAATATGTAGTTAGTTATTAACTGAATGCAACAAAGCAAATTTCAGGATCTACAAAGCAAAATAGTACCCATTTTCACACAAACGCACACACATATCCCAGTGTATCTTGAATTACACATTTTCAGTGCTTCATTTGATTCTCACTAGGTGTTTCTTTAAAGCAAGCACCATAGTGATAGAGGAAGAGCAGCAAGACAACAGATTTCCAACATGAAAACAGGTAAGTAATTCTTAAATTAATGGGTTTTGCTTGCAGGCATTTGCCAGATCATCAATAGCACCCTAAGCAGCACATCATTTTCTCCCCATCTTGTACTCCAACCTCCTACTGCAATTCAGAGCTTCACAACATGGTCACCATTATTTCTGTCAAAGAGAGCTAGATACTAGCTATTTATTCCCTTCATCGGAGAGCTGAAAAATAAAGATATTGCTATATTGGATCAAAACAATCCAGTCCTTCAAGAAGTGAAATATAGTTGTATTTTAAAAAGACCCATAAAGATTAAAAAATAGGTCATGTTATTTCTTTGGGTTGTTTTTTTTTAAAAAAAGCTTTCTTATATCAGGAAAAAATAAACCACTTTCATTTTTGGGGAAAAAAAGAATTGCTGAAAGCAATTATAAAAATTATTGGGTCAAATTTTTCAATTTGTTTGGTATTCAAGGGCGTAACAAAATTATGTGTAGCAATACTCAGAATAACCTTAAGAACATAAGACGAATCCTGCTGGAACAAAACAAGGCCTTATCTAGTCCAGCATTTTTTTCAACAGTAGCCATCCAAATAGTTTTTCAAAGACAACAAGCAGGTCATGAATGCAACAGCCCTCTTCTGCAGCACATGGTATATAGTCGCCAAACATAGATGTTCCATGCAGCTGTCATAACTAATAGTTAGTAGGAGACTTAAGAAGACTCAAAGAAAAAGGAAAATCCAATCTCGTTTTCCTCCATTTTCTTGCTTGCTATTCCTGGTTGCCCTATCCTGCTCCTTCCCCAACTGTGTGTTCATGCATGTAAAGCGCTGTCAAGTCACAGCCATCTTATGGTGACATCAGCAAGAGGCTTTCAAGCACGTGAGAAACAGAGGTGGTTTGTCATTACCTTCCTCTGCAGAGTCTTCAGTGATGGTCTCCCTTCCAAGTACTGAGCCTGTGATTACCCAAAATGCTGAGGTCTGCCCCTTTTAGATGGGGAATTAGCAAGGGCAGACCGTGCTTAATGAGAGTCTGAATAATTTTATGAGATCTTTTCCACTTGAGTTTATGGAGACTGTTTCTGCAAGAAAAAAAGTAAAAGTCTAACAATTTTATTAGAAAATGTAAAATAATAAACGCATAAGCACACAATTGGTAAAAGCACGCAGAGAATTCACACAGTCCTAGTGTAACCCCCATGCCCAGAATGGGTTGGCCCAGAATGGGTTGACCCAGTAAGGGGTGGAGACTCGGAGCAGCAGAGAGGCTGAAAGAGCTCTTTTGCAGAAGAACAAGGCTACCAGACTCGGACCTTGATTTCTATAAGCCCTTAACACCTTGTTAAGGTAATTTCAATATTGTTGGGAACTACTGGGAAGGTAGTTGTTGTTTTGCTGTGTTGTAAATGTTGGAGTTTATTGTTTCAGGGTTTTCTTTTGTGGTTGTAATGGGTGAGAGTTCTCCTGGAGACCTTCATCATGTTGCAACCTGTTCATCAAGCCCTTGGAGTCTTCAGGAGCCAGCCAACTTGCAAAGAAGATTTGGACTTGGCAATATCAGTAGACTGTAAATAGAAGGACTTGAAATGCAACCTGAACAGGACCTTGAATTGTAACGTTAAATGTTGATGTTTTAAAAGTGTTAATTGTAAAGAAAAGTAAACCATTTTGTTGTTTAAAAATTGTTGTTGCAACTCATTCCAAGTACTGCCCCACAGAACCCACAAGAGGAGGTTACAAATGGCGCCCAACGTGGGGCTTGGAAGTGAGATTGCAAATATAAATTGCTTGCAATGGAAGTGTGCAGCAAGTTGGGGTTTGATCCCCATATAACTGTTTTGTTATTTGATGTAAGTTCAAGAGATGTTGCTATGTGAATTTGAAGCACATGATTCTGTTTGGCAGTTGCCTGAAGGAGGGGATTCCAGTTGCAACCCCCCATCCCTTCTGCAAACTAATTGGCTGAATCGCAACATTTGCTGGAAAGTTTTGCAAACTTCCAGTGCAGCTAAGTTTGGAACAGTTGGAAATCCTTGCAAGGGAAAGACAATGTTCTGCATTCAGATGCACCAAATGTGGTTCCTCCAAGTACAGGAATCTCTGGGAAATCATTGTGCAATGATTTCAAAAGTTGCATAGTAATTACTGTCGAGACGACAGAATTTTAGTGGGGGAGAATGTAACCCCCATGCCCAGAATGGGTTGGCCCAGAATGGGTTGACCCAGTAAGGGGGTGGAGACTCGGAGCAGCAGAGAGGCTGAAAGAGCTCTTTTGCAGAAGAACAAGGCTACCAGACTCGGACCTTGATTTCTATAAGCCCTTAACACCTTGTTAAGGTAATTTCAATATTGTTGGGAACTACTGGGAAGGTAGTTGTTGTTTTGCTGTGTTGTAAATGTTGGAGTTTATTGTTTCAGGGTTTTCTTTTGTGGTTGTAATGGGTGAGAGTTCTCCTGGAGACCTTCATCATGTTGCAACCTGTTCATCAAGCCCTTGGAGTCTTCAGGAGCCAGCCAACTTGCAAAGAAGATTTGGACTTGGCAATATCAGTAGACTGTAAATAGAAGGACTTGAAATGCAACCTGAACAGGACCTTGAATTGTAATGTTAAATGTTGATGTTTTAAAAGTGTTAATTGTAAAGAAAAGTAAACCATTTTGTTGTTTAAAAATTGTTGTTGCAACTCATTCCAAGTACTGCCCCACAGAACCCACAAGCGGAGGTTACACTAGGATATAGAGAAAATTAAGGGTATAACTCTAGGATAGAAAAGGATTTGGGGGAGGGGGGAAATAGATGATAATTACCTTATCCTGAAGAAGGGATACAGAAAAGCAGAGTTCAGTGCCCACACTGAGCTCCAAAGAGATGGGATGAAAACAAATGGCACACAGCACAACTGAGCCAGGGACAGTCCAGAAGATGCTGGGTGTAACTGAACAATAGGTGCAACTGAACAATAAGTGGCTCAGAAAACACTGGGGACTGACTGCAGGGTTGACAGCTAATTCATAGAGAAGATTGGGCCTTCTAGCCATGCTAAGAGACCTGATCTTCCCAGGACAAAGACAGCTCTTGTTCTCCGAAAGGAGGACAAAAGGTGGGCACTTAAGTGGTGAATAATTAGACGTTATGGTCGACAGGCTTAATGTTCTAAATGACCACTGTAAAATGCTTGTATCTCTGGAATCCCTTGGCTATTACACTGGTTTGTACTGAATTCTGCTTGGGGTCACCTAGGGATTCTTCTATACCTATTGATTTTTCAAAACTCAAACCTTCCAATTTCATAACTTTTCCTGGTCCCCTAATATGGTTATCACCTCCTTTCAATACAAAGAAGGTCCAGAAAGTAGCTGTGGATTAATTCAGCTTTGAAGTTCTATCTTTCTGTGAGACAAGGTATAGCAAACTGCCACCAGAACCACACTGCTATTTTGGTGTCATTTGGTTAAAAACAGCAATCCTAGCTCCTGGAAAAATGTCCCACAATCCCAAAACTTGGCTACGCAGCCGCAGGATTTGGGCCTCTCAAAAACTGATGTTCACTTTGAGGGCAGACCTACAGACTTTAGAGGTTTCCCTCACAAATAAAACCAAACACCTGAGGGCGGACACACGCCTCCAAACTCAGGGTTTGAATCACTGAATAGTCTCCCCAGCTATTCCTAACACAGCAGTGAGAGATCTCTGCAGATGCTCTTCACTCTGCCTCAAAAGTACCCGAGGGCATAAAACGCTCATACAGAGCCAAAACAGTCCGAAGACTCCAAAGACAAGAACCCCTCAGCTCTAGCGCTGACAGTTTATAAAAACTCTGCCTTTTTCCCTCTGGCCAATCAGGGCTGGCCAGGGCTTAACTCTTAAAGGGGCGGGTCCACCCTGTAACCTGAATGCAGGCTGAATGCATTCGTCACAGTCACCCAACAGGCTATATGTGTGATCTTAGATGCTTCCCTTAACTGGCTGCTCAGATCACAAATATCACTAGGATGGCATTTTTTCATGTCCATCAAGCCCAGCAGCTGGCTCCCTACCTGTCCCATACTGATCTGACCACAGTGATTCATGCAGTGGTCATTTCTAGGCTAAAATAGTGTAACTCGTTCTGTGCAGGTATACCTTTGCGGCTGCTCCAGAAACTGAAACTTGTCCAGAAAGTGGCAGTGCAAGTCCTTACAGGAGACCCCATGTGCAATACACATATGACCTGTGCTCCATCAGCAGCACTGGCTGCAGATTGAGTACTACTGGATCAGTTCAAAGTTTTAATAATTACCTTCAAAGCCCTAAATGGTCTAGGGCCATCATATTTTCAGCAGCACCTCTCCTGATACATCCTCCAAAGAGCAGTATGCTCTTCCAGCAAAATCTTATTATTGGCCCTAAAACCATTCGACTGTCTTTGACCAGGGTCAGGGCTTTTTAGCTCTGTCTTTGGCCTGATGGAATTCTCTGTCTGGTGAGATTCATGCCCTGCAAGACTTAGTTCAGTTCCTAAGGGTCTGTAACACAGAAATGTTCCACCGGACATATGGTTGAGGGCAATCATGGTAATAGATCTGGTGGTTTCCCTTCCCTTCCTTGTTCTTCCCTTCCTTTCTTTTCTCTCTCCTTTTTTCCTTCCCTTTCTTATCCTTTTTCTTTCTCCTTTTCCCCCTCCTCTGTTTCCCTGAAGACATGGGACTTCTGGGTCATTGTTGGTCTTTCCAATATCATCCATCTTCACCATCAAGAAAGTATATATATATGTTTTAATAATATATATTATATATATATATATATATAAATTTCTATAAAGTGGTCTGGAGTTAAGATGCCATCTTGCTAATTTAAAGCGAACAATTGTTTTTAACTGTAAGTTTCACAGCCCACTCCAGATGGTGGGGAACGTTCACAGGGAGGGGCAGGGGTTGTCATCTTGGTGAGAGGGCAGGGTGTTCCGGGGGTGGGTGGGGTGGAGCTGACATTCCAGCCCTGGAACACCAGTCCCCAGCCCTTTGGACTTATGCTGCACACAAGTACAGTTTAAGCCACTGGCAGCAACAGGCCAATTTAGACAGCACAAAGGATTTTAAGTTTTCCTTTCTCCTGTGGAACCTGAAGTCCCTTTGAAGTGGCACAGCAGTGCAGGTGCGTAATGTCCATTGGGCAAGGTGGGCAAAGAATGGGGGATGGGGGTCCATAACTTTGGACCCCCTAAACCAAACTGCACCAAACTTGGGGGGGGGGGTCCCATCAGGACAGTTTCCAGATGATACCCTGAAATTTTGGTGTCAATACATCCAAAACTGCAGCCCCTGCAGTAACATCCCAGAAATTTGCCCAAGAATCTTTGTTCTGCATTGAGTTTTCTGTATTGCTGTCAATGGGGGTTGCAGGCTGGGGGGCGCACTTTTCTGAAGGCACAGTCTTCAGAAAGGGAAAACTTTCAGGGTCTCATCAGGAGACTGCCCTGATGATACCATCCAGGTTTGGTGCAGTATGGTTCAGGGGGGGCAAAGTTATGGTCCCTCAAAACTGTAGCCCCCATGTCCTATTAGCTCCCATTGGAAACAATGGGTGATGGAGCACCCCCTTTGGGAGTCCATAACTTTGGACTCCTTGAACCAAACCTCATCAAACTGGGAAGTAGCATAAGGGCAGTCTCCTGATGATACCCTGAAATTTTGGTGCTGGTGTCTAAAAATGCACCCCCTGCAGGCACCAATGTCGTGGTGCAAAAAAAATTTTGGTCGTGGTGGAGTGGCTGCCCATGGCATCCAATTCAGGTTTTGCCCAGGGCTACAGTTTGCCTCGTTGTGCCCCTGAAGCAGTGCCTTTGCCACACTGATTCCAGCCACCACAATACTACCCCACCCACAATTGGATTGGGCCACCCACCTTGTATTTATACTGTAATATACTGTGATTGTTGCTATCAAATGCTACCCTGAGCATAGCTTTGCTGAGGATGGCCTGGCCAGGGTATAAATAAAATAAAATCACTTCAAGTTTGAGCCCTTTCAAGTTACCCAGCACATACCACCTTCCTATGCTGTTGCTCTTTCTCCCAATTAGTTGTTCATTTGTGAGTTGAAAATGAGTTTACATTTTTATTGCATGGCTCATTAGAGAGGTGCTTGAAGTTGTTTGTAGTATTTCTACTGGTGCCAACATTCATAAATTTATGAACAGCATGCTATGTATGGGAGGAAGGGGGGTTAATAAGACTGATCTCTGCATTTCTATGGAAAAAACATAAAATCTCTTTTCTCTTTCACAAAATGAAATAATTAACAGATTGGTTAAAACACTAAAGTACAAGAATATAATCCTGTTCTTCCTATTTGGGTTTAACTATAGCAACTGGTTGTACTTGTCTAGCAAGATTTCTATTTGATGTCAACCAGCAGAATCTATACCATAAATACATGTCATCAATACTAAAAATTGGAGGAAAGATCCATCAGATGCATATTGTTGCCTACAGTGGAGGAAAATATCTTCTTGCATACAAAATTAGTAGTGCTAGCCAAATGACATAACCAAAGCATAAATTGGTGGCCCTTTGTAGAGATGGAATTTGGTTTGGTAATGAGGCATCACATTCTGTTAAAGTTTTTGTGTTCTCTGTTTCTACAACAAACGTGTCTTTTATGCTCAAAAACTTCCTCCCTTTTGTTTGCAGAATGTCATTATAAGCTTTTTCATTCATAACTGAAATATTACTTCAGTATTACTTTGATTCTTTAATGCTGTCTCTTATTTGAAACCAAACTGTCAAATAGAAGGAAGAAAAGGGGCAATGTTACTTCTTTCAGGCCTGTGTACACAAAGCAAATGTTGTAAAGGTTGTCTATGAAGTTTCATGCGACTGAACAGGATGCCAATTGAAGGAATTATTGTGGGTAGATCTATAGCAGTGTTTCCACAAAACCACGTTTTGTGAGATGACACAGGGGGAACGGACCATCTGAAAATCAAGAAAAAGTGCTCCAGCTCTCACAGATACTCTATGGCCGTTTCTGCCTGGTAAAACACCGTTGGGGGGGGGACCCTTCACACAGGCGCTGCTGCCAAATCGATGCAGCGTCGCTCTCTTCCCACCCCTCAACGGTGTTTTTAAACCCCGAGCAAAGTTTTTGGAAATGCCGGCTTCCATCTGGTGCCGAGCAAACGGCACCAGGTGGAAACCAGTGTATTTCCTGCACCGCTACTAGACACCTCCTACTTCCTGCCACCTTCCATCACTCTGTGGAGGCTAGGGGACACGCCTCCTGGCCTCCGACCTCAGAGGCAGCGCTCTGGCCACGGGGGCATGTCCCCTGGTCTCCTTAGAGTAACGGAATGTACAAATGTTCATGTGTTATGTTGATGCTTATGCTTTGTTTCAGCTCAGTTCTGTCCAGATTTTTGCTTGTTTTCAGATTTCTGCAATCAAAACTCTACTGCTTTGTTTACTAGATGTCCCAATTGTGTAGATTTAATTTCTTGTGCTGTGTGATGCACGTTGAGTCTCAGTGAAAAAGGCAGATTATAAATGATACAAATCAACAAATCAATAAATGGAGATTGGATGTGTGGTAGACAAAGATTTGATCATGGGGGAACACTCCCATGACTAGAGGTATTTATGTGAAGAGCTACATACAAATTATATAAAGGATTTCTTCTCATGATGAGGGTCCATGATGAGGGGGGGGGGGGGGCGCGCACATTTAATGGAATGGAATTCTAGTGAAGTCCAGTGCCATCACTATCATGGAAATATAGAGCCCTACTACAATTTTCTTGGGCCCAGAATGTTTAATAAGCCACATAGAAAGCATCTACTTAAGTGATACTATGTTATCAGTCAAAAGGCAGTATGATTTCACACCCTGTTGAACAGATTCGATATGTGATTTCCTGGAGATGGAGATGGAGCTACTGTGGCCCATAATTGGTTTACCAGAGTGAACTAACAGCTAACATAAACATCCTGATTCTGATATTCACCAGTGGTTTCCTATTTAACCTCTGCTATCATAGTGGAAACCTAAGCAAGTACTACAGAATAATCTTTAAAAAGTACACATCAGATGCATCACCAAAGCTCCCCTCTGGACAGATTATTAATCAAAATATGCTACAATTCATTCATCAGTTTTGAATGCAAATGGTATAGCTATATTAAGATCCTGATGTGTTAGTAACAAAAGCAATGGTTTCTTGATTTCATCCATTGCTCTGCAAGCATGAAATTCATTTCATGTAGCAAAAAAGTCATTTAAAACAGCATGGTTCAATTTTTTCTGTCAGTAAATGTAAACAGAATGTAAATAAAAAAGAATTTAAATTAAAAAAGGTATCTCATACATTTCAGAAAGGGTGTTGCCAAGGCTATGAATAGAATATATATTTTCTAAGCATTTCAAGATTTGTTTCACATTTATTATTGGGGGAAGGGGGGAGGTTAAGCCTTCCTTTACAGCAAAATCTAAGCCAACCACTTAATAGATTCCCAGGTTCATTAAAAAGAACACGAAAGGCACTATTCACAAACAAGAATTAAAATTTAGCCCATGTATGTAGAATATGTACATATCACTATTATACTTTATAAATAGTATTCTAGGTGGCTTATTATATATAAAATCAACAATAAATACAAAAACACATATACTCACATAATTTAGACATAAGTAACAGAGAAGCAGCATCAAATATCAATAAAACTGTTCTTGTTTTAAGTAAAATAGCAGCACTAGAAGAAGTCCAAGAAATTCAACCTGTCTTTTCAAAGTCCTCCAAAATCAAAGAAGGCATCAGATGCTGCGGAGTGAGTTCTCCAGGTGACCATCCTGAAGGAAAACATTGTCCACAGTCTGGGTGAAGTAACTTAAGAAGGCCCATCTTAACGAGTGACAGTAAAATCTCTAAGAGCACAGGTGTCAACATATAGGTGAGGCAAGAGTCCTTCAGATAGTTGGTTGTAAACAGACAAAAGTACTTCAGTGCCTCAAAGATAGATAACTGTATTATTTCAGACTTTTGGCTCACGAAAAACACTTATGTGTATTTAGTAGATCAGTGGGGGATTCAGCTGGTCTGGTTCAGGCAAACTGTTTGTTAAGCTCCCCGTTCCCCCACCCCTGGAAGATGGAGTGATGGGACTGCACCGCCAGCCCAGATGCACGTGGCCCAATCAAGGGGGTCTGGCCGGCTGCAGATCAGGCCACATGCCTGCCGGGCTGCGCAGCCTTTGGGAGAGGCCTCCTGGTGCCAGGTTGCAGCTGGCCCAGAGGCACACAGCCCAATCAGCCGCCAGCCGGCTGGCCTCCAATCAAGTAAGTGGGTGATGGGGCACGCAGTGGGGGGGGGGGCAAACTGGTGGTTGAGGGATTAGAATCCCACCACTGCAGTAGATGTATTTCTTTTAGGCCCCTTCTGCACGGGCCAATAAATATGGGTGTAGGACACTAAATAATCTGCTTTGCGGTGAGGACTTCACACAGATCCCACCCTCAGAGCGAGTCTGCCTCATGTTATTTCCCCCAACCTGCTTTTTTTTAAATTACTAAACAAGTAATCCTTTGCAAATAAATCCTGGGTTGGAGCTGCTCCTGAGTAAATGGCCAGGCAGGAGGCATTCTGTTTGCCTCCCTTTTCCTTTTTTTGTTAAAAAAATGTGCAGCTTGCATCTGCGAAGCTACACAGGTTCAGCTGGTTGTATTGTGGGACATTGGCATGGCTGTGGGAGTTTATTTATGCATGCCTGCATAGCTAGGCATGTGTGGGAAGTAATTAAAAATAAATAAATGTGTCTCTCTGCAAAGGCATGACAGAAACCTGGATTGTTCCCATGAGCTCCAATTGCTGAGAAAGGAGCAGCAGTGAGAAAGGAGCAGCAGTGGACAAGGCATCTGGGCCAGGAAGAACAGAGTGACTCTGGTGTTCATTTTGGAGGGCTTTTCTCAAAGCCACATCTTTTAAAACAGTGTATTTTTAACAGGGGTTTGCAGGGGTTATCTCTTTTTCTCCTTAAGGCTACTAGGAGCTGAGACTGCTGGAGGTGGGGCTTAACAGGGGTTAACAGAGGTTACTCTTTGTCCTGGGCTGCTAAAGGTGGGGCTCCTGAGGTGAGTCATTCAGTCTTTAGTTCAGTCTCTGGAACCAGCAGAAAGGAGCAGCAGTGGACAAGGCATCTGGGCCAGGAAGAACAGAGTGAGGTGAGTCATTCAGAGGTGAGTCATTCAGAGGTGAGTCACTCCTGAGGTGAGTCATTCAGTCTTTAGTTCAGTCTCTGGAACCAGCGGCAATTTCTTTCTTTTTTCTTTTTTAAAATAAATAAATTAATTAATTAATAAGGACATTTCTTGAGGGATAGTAGGTACAGATAGCTCCAAGGGGCACTGACTAAAAGTTTAATATCTAAATATCTAAACAAAAGCAGATATGAAGGCAGGAAGCCAGCAGGGGGATGGGGGCTTGCCAGTGTTTTGCACTGAGTGTCACATGTATGACTATCTGCCACTAGGCCAGAAGTCGTGGGTGTGCCCTCGCTGCAATGAGCTCCTGGCACTCAAGGAACGTGTCCGTTCTCTTGAAGCCAAGGTGGCAGACCTGGAGAAGCTGAGAGAGGCAGAGAGGGCAACAAACAAGGCTTTCAGGGACCTAGCAGGCGGGTCCCACTCCCAAGGTGACATCTCTTCAGATGTCATGGAGAATGAGAGTCTGGGTGACAGAGGGTGCCAGTCTGAGGTGGGGGAAGATGCTCCCTTAGATGGGATCCCTTCCTTAACTGGTGATCAGCTATCCTCTCGCACTGAGGATACCCCTCAGGGAGGTGGGGGGCTCCTTGTAGTGGGTGATTCGATCATTAGGAATATAGAGAGTTGGGTTTGTGACAGGCGTGATGACCGCATGGTGACTTGCCTGCCTGGTGCAAAGGTTGCGGATGTCACACTACGTCTAGATAGGCTGTTAGACAGTGCTGGGGTGGAGTCAGCAGTTGTGGTCCACATTGGTACCAATGACATTGGGAAATGTAGCCGGGAGGTTCTGGAAGCTAAATTTAGGCTGCTAGGAAAAAGGTTAAAATCCAGGACCCCCAAGGTGGCATTCTCAGAAATGCTACCTGTTCCACGTGCAGGGCGAGCTAGGCAAGCGGAGATACAGGGTCTCAATGCGTGGATGAGAAGGTGGTGCAAGGCAGAGGGTTTCAGCTTTGTCAGGAACTGGGGAACCTTTTGGGATAAGGCAGGCCTGTACAAAGGGACGGGCTTCATCTTAACCAAAGAGGAACCAGGCTGCTGGCGCTCAACATTAAAAAGGTGGCAGAACAGCTTTTAAACTGATTCCTGGGGGAAAGCCGACAGGAGCTGAGGTGACTTTGGTTCGGAATACAGAGTCCATGGGGATGCAGACAGAGAAGGAGGTTTTTTTAAATCAACCACATACAAGTGAGGAACATAGCAATGTGATAAGTGATAGTGTCTACAAAAGGCTAGAGGGCAAAACACATAAATCCCAGGTTAGGGACAGAGACAGAGTATACAAGTGTCTCTATGCTAATAGTAGTAGCGGTTGCCCTAATCTAAAATGGGGGAGCTGGAATACAGAGTTTTGAAGGAGGACATTGATATAGTGGGCATCACAGAGACATGGTGGAATGAGGAGAACCAGTGGGATGCTGTTATCCCAGGTTACAGGCTCTACAGGAAGGATAGGACAGGGCGTATTGGGGGTGGGGTGGCCCTCTACATCAAAGAGAGCATAGTGTCACATAAAATAGACAATGCAGGGGGAGCTGATTCCTCTACAGAAGCACTGTGGATATCAATACCAGGGTGAAACATAGTTTAACATTAGGAATATATTATCGTCCCCCTGACCAAAGCGCACAAGAGGATTCTGAGATGGAAAAAGAAATTAGAGAGGCCAACAAAAGCAAAAATGTCGTGGTAATGGGCGATTTTAACTATCCCCATATAAACTGGAAAAATGCATGTTCAGGTCATAGTAAGGAGAGAACATTCCTGGATATGCTAAATGACTGTGGCTTAGAGCAGATGGTTGTAGAACCAACCAGGGAGATGTGATCCTAGATCTAATTCTATGTGGGACCCAGGACCTGGTGTGGGAAGTCAGTGTTGTTGAGCCGATAGGGAACAGTGACCACAATGCTGTCAGATTCAGTATCTCTGCATGCGAACAAGTGACAACTACTAATGTAGTTACATTCGCCTTCAGAAAGGAAATAGTGCGCAGGAAGCTGAAAGGGAAAATCAAGAGAGTCAAAACTGTCCAAGATGCTTAGAGTTAATTAAAAACACAGTAATAAAAGCTCAGCTGGAATGTGTTCCGCAGATTAGGAAAGGCAGCACCCAGTCCAAAAGAAAGCCACCATGGTTAACAAGAGAGGTTGAGGAAATTATTAGGAAAAAAAAAGATGTCTTTTAGAAAATGGAAGTCCAACTTAACTGATAAAGAATACCAGAGAGAACACAAATGGTGGCAAAAGAGAAGCAAGTTAGCTGTAAGGGAGGCAAAAAAGGATTATGAGGAACGCATGGCTGTGAACATCAAAACCAGCAACAAACAGTTCTTCAAGTACATCAAAAGCAGGAAGCCAGCAAGGGAAGCGGTAGGCCCGTTAGATGACAAAGGAACAAAGGTGTGCTAAAAGATGACAGGGAGATTGCAGAAAAGCTGAATGAATTCTTTGCATCTGTCTTCACCCAAGAGGAGGTGAGGAAAATTCCTGCACCTGAACCAAGCTTCTTAGGAGGCGAATCCGAGGAACTAACGAAGATAGTGGTAGACAAGGAAGAAGTTCTGGCAGCCATTGATAAACTAAATGCTACCAAATCCCCTGACCCAGATTGCATTCACCCAAGAGTTCTTAAAGAGCTCAAGCATGAAATTGCTGATGTTCTCACTTTAATATGCAACTTATCCTTGAAATCAGGCTCCATCCCTGAAGACTGGAAGATGGCCAATGTCACACCAATCTTTAAGAAAGGATCTAGGGGACCCGAGGAAATTACAGGCCAGTCAGTTTGACATCTGTTCCTGGTAAATTAGTAGAATCTGTCATTAAAGATAAAATTATAAAACATGTACAAAAGCAAGACCTGCTGAGAAAGAGTCAGCATGGCTTTTGCAGAGGCAAATCCTGTCTTACAAACTTACTAGAGTTCTTTGAGGATGTAAATAGGCATGTGGATAAGGGGGAACCAGTGGACATTGTCTACTTGGATTTCCAAAAGGCTTTTGACAAAGTTCCTCACCAGAGACTATTGAGAAAACTCAGCAATGAAGGAATAAGAGGGGAAGTCCTCCTATGGATTAAAAACTGGTTGAGAAACAGGAAGCAAAGAGTGGGTGTAAATGGGAAATTCTCACAATGGAGAGATGTGGGGAGTGGGTGTCCCCCAAGGATCCGTATGTGGGACCAGTGCTCTTTAACCTATTACATAAATGACCTGGAAGTAGGGGTGGGTAGCGTGGGTGGCCAAGCCTTCTGCAAGATGATACCAAATTCATGCTAGGGTGAGTGAGAACCACAAAAAGGATTGGCGAGGGAGCTCAAAGCGGACCTTGGAGCATAGAATTCAGGTGGAAGTGGGCTAAGAAATGGCAAATGCAGTTAACAATGTAGCAAAATGCAAAGTGATGATGCACATAGGGGCAAAAAAATCCCAGAAAGCCTTCACATACACGCTTTACAGGGCGTCAGTGTATGCTATCAGTCACAGACCAGGAAAGGGATTTGGGCGTCTTAGTTGATAGTTCCATGGGAATGTCAACTCAATGTATGGCAGCTGTGAAAAAAGGCAAACTCTATGCTGGGGATAATTAGGAAAGGAATTGATAATAAAACTGCAAAAGATTGTCATGTCCCTTATATATAAAGCCGTGGAAGCTGACCACACTTAGAGTACTGTGTTCCAGTCTCTGAAGGTCACCACATCTCCAAAAAGCTGATATTGAAAGAGATAGAAAAAAAGAAAGTGCAGAAGGTGCAAACTGGAGGGATGATTGAGGGACTGGAGCACCTTCCTTATGAGGAAAAGGCTGCAAAGCCGCTTTGGGACTCTTTAGTTTGAGAGAGGAGACGTCTGAGGGGGGATATGATTGAAGTCTATAAAATTATGCATGGGGTAGAAAATGTTGACAGAGAGAAATTTTTCTCTCTTTCTCACAATCACTAGAACCAGGGGCATTCATTGAAAATGCTGGGGGAAGAGGATTCAATTAGAACTAATAAAAAAAGGAAACACTTCTTCACGCTATAGCGTGTGATTGGTGTTTGGAATATGTGCTGCCACAGGAGGTGGTGATGGCCACTCCAACCTGGATAGCCAAAGGGAGCTTGGACAGATTTATAGGAGGGAGGAATCAATTTATGGCTACCAATCTTGATCCTCTTTGATCTGGCAAGAGATTGCAAAATGCCTTAACTGCAGTCCAGGTGCTTTCCGGGAGCACACAGCCGCATGAAGGCCATTGGGCTGCTTCACATCCTACATGTGAACTCCCAAAGGCACCTGGTGGGCCACTGCGAGTAGCAGAGAGCTGGACTAGATGGACTCTGGTCTGATCCAGCTGGCTTGTTCTTATGTTCTTATGTTCTTATGTTCTTATGCTGTCTGCATTGATGCATTTGAATTTGAAAACAAGTTACTTTACTGTGACAGCAACCCATTATACATTTACAATGCGGAAGGGGCCTTAGTCGGTTTCTTCCTGTTTATGCTATTTATTTTATTTGTACCCCGTCCTTCCCTTCAAAGATAGCCTTGGGGTGGCTAACAACATATAAATACAAAAAAATGAACAATTAATATACAATTAAAACCATAAAATCTAAGCTAAGCTAATAATGTCGCCTATCATATATACTGGTGGCACCCTAAAATGTGTTGCAATTACCCTACCACCTGAAAGGGGAGGAAATCAACATAGTTTCAGGCTAAGAAGATAATAGCAGTCACCAGTCAGTAGTTGTTTTGCTACTTCAATGAGATGGAGGCAGAACCAAAAAGGGGAAGAAGAACAAAAGAAAAAAAGATAAGACAGGAAAGGAAGAGGGTAAAGGGCGGGGAAAGGAAGGGAGATCAGCTAATATAATATTGTTGCTGACCTCAGCAATAAGTCTGATGGAGCATCTCTGTCTTACAGGCCCTGTGGAACTCAACTAAGTTCCACAGGGCATATTAGACAGAGTTCCATCAGGCCAGGGACAGAGTTGAAAAAGTCCTGGCCCTAGTTGAGGACAGCCAGACAATCTTAGGACTAGGTTTTACCAAGAGGTTGTCACCTGAGGAATGTAGCACCTTCTAAAAGAATACCAGTCCATAGACATGAGGGCCCAGACCATTTAGGGCTTTTAAGGGCAAACCAAACCCTTGAACTGATCCAGTACTCAAACTGGTGATGTACCAATTAAATATGGGCTCTCCATAGGGTTCCTGTAGGAACTCATGCTGCGGCATTCTGGACCAGTTGCCACTTCAGGGGCAGCTTCTAGGGAAATCTTAAGTAGAGCAAATTAACAGGAGTCTAATCTAGAGGAAACCACAAAAACCAGTTTAGTGTAATGATCAGAGTGTTGGGCTAGGCCTGGGGAGATTCTGGTTCAGATCCTGAGTTGTTACAAATAATTCGCTGGGCAACTTTGGGTCAGCCATTTTCTGTCAGCCTAATTTACCTCACTGGGATACTATTAGGAAAAAGAGGAAAGAAATCACATCTCTGAAACTGCTTGGAAGAAGGATGCATTTAAAATGCTTTGGGGAGGAAGGGAATAAGGCATTGGAAGGAAGAAATATCAGCCACTTTGAGAAACTTGTAATTGAAAAATAAGATATCATTTAATAAACACACATACACTGAACAGAAAATGCATTGAAAACAACAGGCACTTTGATCACATTTCATTTTTTAAAATTGCAATTTTGCTGATTTGGGTTTTTTTAAAGACTTTCCAAGACTACATGAGAGCATGGTTTATGTCATAATAGCAAATAAATCCATTCAGATAGTAGTGGAAGCTTTTATAAGCTGTAATTTAAGAAGTCTTGCTTTGGGTAGTGTACTCCAAATAAAATAGAACCTGTAAATGGCTTTTCTTATCATCCATGAAGAAGCATAAACTTAATCTAGTCACTGTTGCTTTATCTCAATACCCTTTTTAATTGACATTCTGCCTAAACAAATGAAAAACCAACCACTCTTCAGCGACCGCTATTAGCACCTTATTTTGGCCTTGTCAGGAATGACTGACTGAGAAGTGAAGCTTAAATACTGATAGCTAGAAATCTTCCCGTTAATCCAGAGTCGGTGAAATCTTCAGAGTCCTCATACTGGATATATCACTATTATTCTTTGTATCTAGCTTGAAGAGGATTTGAAATGGAAGATAACACAATTCAGTCAGAACTTGATACTCTCTTACAATTTCCCTTAAAGGGTGTCCCCGATCTATTGAATTTATTTTGCTGGGGATAAGCTTTTTAAGAAGGAACACAACACACTGAAAGAGCCATCTCTTTTTCATCATGATCTTTCCCCTTTTTGTAATTCAACATACCAGCACTGCATGAGAAAATGTCTTTGACAGAACTGGGTATCCAACTAGGTAACAAAAGTTAATTTGGAGCCTGATGATTCAGAAGCTATATTTGAAAAAAACAAGTGAGAGAGTGTTAAAACTAGCTAAGCATACTCTATTTATAAAATTTAATATTTAATTTAACACCTTTTATAACATTTTAAAGATGATAAAAACATGTTGATATATTCCAAAAATACTCTTTTCGCAGAAGTGTACTACAGAAGTACAAGATATTATAACAATTCCCAAACTGGTCAATTAGCATATTTAATCAATACATTTTACTATTAGATATGTGTGAAGGGAGACCTGAAGCCATTTTAGAGACCTATGAACGAACTGTGCAAATACTTAAACCCCTCCTGTCCAAAAACAATGTGACTAGTCAACAAAAAGGGACCGCTGACAAACAATGGTTTGATCATGACTGTAGAATGGCCAAAAGAAACCTGCTAAGACTATTCCATCAGTTTAAAGAGGGCGTGACTAACAAAGAACTGGTACTGGAAGGGAAAAAAAACTTATAAGGCCATGCTAAAATATAAGAAAAAAATGTCCATGCACAAAAAATGGCAATCTCTAATCAAGGCGGTAAGATCGAATGATTCTGCCACTTTTTGGAGACTAACAAGCCAGAATAATAATCTAAGTAAATCATGGGCTTAGCTTAATCCAATAAATAACAATAAACAGTCTGGGTGGAGCATTTTTTCCAAACTTTTTTACAAAACCATCAGCCTTCTTTGGGACATTATAATCTCGCTTCGGATAACACACCTACATGGCCCCTGTAACCAAAGCAGAAAGTCGCGCATCTCTATGATTTCCAAATTAAAAATCTGGGGAAACAGCCCCAGGGAATGACTATATACTCCCCATAGAGCTATTGAAAGTCAACATTGACTGGTGGGCTACAATTCTAGCTTCGAACTTTTCACGTATATTAATAATACCAGGCTATATTCCAACAGATTGGAAAGAAGCCATAATAGTCCCTATATTTAAAAAAGGGGATAATCACGGACCCAGCCACAACTACAGGTCCCGATCAGCTTCTTGCTTAATTGTTATAAGTAAGATATATACCAATCTACCTGTGCACAAAGGTTTCTGGTGCATGGCTCGAGGGAGAAAAGCTGTTAGGAGATCGAACGAGGCTGGCTTCCGAAAGCGGACGCATCAGCAATGGACCACTGGGCTTGATTCTAAACCATCTGATTGACAAATATGTTAAACTCCAAAGAGGACTCTCACTATATGCAACCTTTATCGCATCTCAAGGCAGCCTTCGATAGTAGTGCCACGTATTGAGCCGCCTATGGGCACAAACTAGCAAAACACCAATATTGACAAGCGTTTATTGCACATAAGCATGAAATCCAACTGCATGAGAACACCCTCTTTCGCGAGTAAAAGGGTAAGGACACAAAGAGAGGACATCTAACACCATCTATACCAGTTAGCAGAAGGGGGGGGGGGTAAGAGCAAAGGTGTGCCTTCTAGACCACCACATCTATTCAACTTTATATGTCAACTCCTTCATAATAGATTTGCAGGATAAGAGGCGTTCATGCTCCTACCTAAGCACTTTCTCAGGGGAAAAAACTACTCCCATTCTAGTAATGTCTATGATTGATATTGTCGCCTCCTACTCACTAACCAAAGTAGGGATTAAAGAGAGTCCCTAAAATGCAACTAACCCAAATCTTAATGTGCTGAGGAACATCTAATAATGAATTATTCTAAAACCAAAATATGAGTACATTTTAATGCCAGGTTCAAGAAGGAAAGATGGACAATCGAAGGGCATCCAATGCGATCAGGTCAAATGCTTCTTGTGGAATACTTTTGGGGGGAGTAATTTTCCAGTATAATGGTAAACCTACAGTCTCATATCCAATCCCTTGTCCAATCTGGCTCAAAAGAGCGCTCTCAAAGCAATACTGAGGATCTCTACCGTGCCCAGGGGAGGATACATTCCAGCTAAGCTAAGTTAAATTGTTTACAGCAAAAGTCCATTCCACACAATTAACATATGGAGCTCCAACTAGGGCCCAACATATCCAACTTTACACCTCTGGGAAAAGTTACAACAACATTCCTTAGATCTCTATCTCTAATACACCAAAATGCAAATGTCCAACACTGTATTGAGACATGGAAGCCAGGAATAGCTAAAAGTGGAAACTATATAGTCTGGAAGAGAGCCATCAAATATTGGATAATAAAGTCCACCTACAATCCCCAGGGCCTATTACCAGCATTTCTCTGTCAACATCTCACCACATACCCAATCTGGTGGGAGAAGATTATCCCTGTGAAGCTTAAACAGATTGGGCTAGACCCTATGCTGATGCTTTGAATGGGACTTGCCCTTAGCTCTTAAGATGGTATATCAACGATTGGACGACATTCACTACCAAAATGATAATGCCTCTCATTTCCTGCTCCTATATATAGATCCATTGAAATCTGGTAGTGGTACAGTAATGGTCTCCCCTACATCTTCCAACATATACAATACTTTCATAGCCAAATAACCGTATGGGCCTTTTTTTCTGAGAGCACCGCGGTTTGGCGCATTTCCATCATCTATGCTTATAGTGGCAGATTTGGGGGTGAAAACCCCTTGGCATTTGAGGAAATGTGTTTGTAACTCTAAGGGACGTTGATTCTATTGATACATATCTTTGTTACACACTGCATGCATGCATATGAAGGCAGAAAGAGAGCTCTTTATTTTACACTCCTGCTTGTACCTGCAAGTAACACAGCTTGATAATTGCAAAGGATCACTGACCAGAGAGATTAGGAAAATGCTGTTGGAAGACAAGGATGCAACCATCTCCCAGCAGGTAGCAAAGTTCTGTGCATTGGCGTATAAAAAACGCAAGGGCCTACTTAATCAGGGATGAGCTGAAAGCCAAACATTCATGTAAATGGTTAGCTGTAATAATTGTTGTAATTTGCTGTTGTGAATGTGTGCTGTTGTTTTGTTTTGTCTTTGCTGGCCTTTGGCCGTATTAAACTATCTATTAAACTATTAATCAATACATTTAACAAATGTCAAGGCAATAGAGTTACTAATTATTTGAACAGCAGTTGATACAGATATCATGAAACATTTTACTGTTTATGATAGATCCTGCACAGAAGAAATCAATTGTTTTGGTCTAAATTCACTGATCAGTCAGTATTTCATGAAAAGATATTGTTCCTATAATCTAGCAAAACAACTCCTTTCTGTCAGAATCAAATTACACACAATGTAGAAAATCTGTGATTAAATCTCCCAACATTTAAGACTGAAAAGCCACCACTCCAGAGCTGAATTGGATTGAAGCTATAGTAATGGATGAGATAGTTTTAACCCTTCCCCTGTATGATAGACTCATAGCTCACATACACTTGCATCTGGTGATTATTGTGGGGAAAGTGATAGGAAAAATACGGTACCTGTCCTTTGTTCTCCACCACAGACAATATCAGCTTTGTGAGGAAAATAGCATAGAGGAAGGTTAATTCACTCTCAACAGCACAACCTTGATCTAATTTGCCTTTCCCTCTCAGATGCTTTTTTTTATTCTGAAAGAAAAATTGATGCTACCCCTAGTGAACATACAGTATAATGTAGTGAATATACCATATAAAATGTAATTTGGCCCTTCAGAAACAGCTAGAGCAGGAAACAAAAGCTATACCAGCACTGAATGACAAGGCTGAACAAATTAGTAAGGTGGTAAGAGTCTGTGAAGCTGACTGTATTGACCACTGAAATAAAACATGTTCTCTTTTAAAAATAATTTGAAAGTGACCAATAGCAGATGGACAAAGGTCGATTCCCCACGGTCAATTAATCATGTGATAGTTATGCGAAATATCCAGGTTTCAGCAAGAACTCCCCTGCTTGAGCAACAAACAAAGATTTGTCCCATTTCTGGCGCTCAATCTCCCCTTTATCCGGTGTCCCGGCAGAACTTGCTTGCAAGTACAACTTTTTCCCTTAACATGCTTTTGATCCAGTTTCGTGGGGAGGAACAGGGGTCCACTCTGTGTTTGAAATTCCCACCATGGAGCATGACGCAAGTCCAGCAACCAATCAGCTCTTAGCGGGCGCTGAGCGATGTGCACGCAGCCTCTTCCGGGTTTTGATTTTGCCATTGGTCTCAGCATTAGCATAACGAAAAATCGCTTAAACAATTAACCATCCACCCTTCCAAACGAGCAAAAAACAGCTTAGCACCTAAATGCTTAAACACTCATCCTTGCAAACGAGTGAACCTCAGGTTAGCAAGTGCAGGGAAAAATTTCCCGCCACAAAAAGATCCTGCCCCAACATGGCATGCCAGCCAATCAGGAGAGACCTGCAAAGGAGACTGCATTGTAGTGGGGATTGCTACATTTCTGGGGTCCAAGATAGGCCTACATGTCTTCGCTGCGGTGGGGAAGTTGAAACCTCTATGAAAAAGTGCAGTTTCTTTACAAACTTGGTTTGATTTAGATAGAATTTCCACGTGGGGAATCAACCAAAGAGAAGGTCAGAATGGAACAAATTCACAAAATTAGCAAGAGGCTCATAGCTACAATGTAATGCTACAATGACTTATCTTCTCAAACTGTGTTGTGTCAGCTTGGGTTTCAAAAGTTCCTCAGAAACTCAACCATAGTTTTTGGTTAAAAATACGTAATGGTGGAAAATATTGCTTCCTCACCACTGCCAGTTTTTCCCCCCACAATGAACACAGGAGTCTGTTAGATGTGTTCCAAGGTGAAATTCCAAACATTTGTCCTTTGAACAAATTATCATATGTCAGGACAATTAGGATTGTCAAATCCAAATTGAAAATTTCCTGGAGATAAGGAGGGGCCTAGAGAGAATGGAGTTTTGAAAGAGGAGAGACCTCAACAATATATAACGTCATAAAATTCACCTTCAAAGCTGTCATTTTCTCCAGGAGAAATGTCATGCCCCCAGACTGTTCAAGAACAAGACTCTGTATTCAGTTGATTTCTTTATCATGAAACAATATCATGAATAAGCACTTAGACTTCTATTGCCAAAACTAAGCATGACCAGCATTTCAGTCACCATTATATCCCACATAATCCCCTATGTCACATCATCCCACCCCTTACTACCAGTTCCCAAGAGGGAATGGCACCCTTCCAGACCCAAGGTCTGGAGACGAAGAAACTTTCCCCTCACGCTGGGTCAAAACAACCTATATTCCACACTACTGACAGAGCTATAACAGCAGATGTTTAATGAGTTGATAAGACTTGCAAAGCAAAGCAGCAGAACCAGGGGCGTAACAAGGCAGCCCTGGGCAAACTGTAGCCCTGGGCAAAACCTGAGTTGGATGCCCCCCCCCCCCCATGGGCGACCACTCCACCACGACAAAAAAATTTTGCACCAGGACATTGGTGCCTGCAGGGGGTGCATTTTTAGACATATCAGCACCAAAATTTCTGTTTCCAATAGGAGATGGGGGCTACAGTTTTGAGGGTCCATAACTTTGGCCCCCCTGAACCAAACTGCACCAAACTCCTGGGGTGCCATCATCTCCAGATGATACCCTGAAATTTTGGTGCCAATACAATACATCCAAAAAATGCACCCCCTGCAGGAACATCCTAGAAATTTGCCCAAGAATCTTTGTTTTGCATTGAGTTTTCTGCATTGCTGTCAATGGGGGTTGCAGGCTGTGGGGGGCACATTTCTGAAGGCACAGTCTGAAAACTTTCAGGGTCTCATCAGGAGACTGCCCTAATGATACTCCCCAAGTTTGGTGCAGTTTGGTTCAGGGGGCCCAAAGTTATGGACCCTCAAAACTGTAGCCCCTATCTCCTATTAGATCCCATTGGAAACAATGGGGGATAGGGGCACCCCCTTTGGGAGTCCATAACTTTGGACTCCCTGAGCGAAACCTCACCAAACTTGGGGGGTAGCATAAGGACAGACTCCTGATGATACGCTGAAATTTTGGTGCCGCTAGCCTAAAAACTGCGCCCCCTGCAGGCCAAAAATGGAAAACCACTAAAATACCCAAAAACGAACCTAGCATTTTGATGCCCCCCACAAGGTGATGCCCTGGGCAGCTGCCCACCTTGCCCAATGGGCATTACGCCAGTGAGCAGAACATAAGCACAGTGGGGAGGAGAATGAAAAGAGAAAGACTCCCATATCCTGGACAGGAGACATGGGGCTGATCAAACAGGGGTTGATCATGTCGAGAAATGATCTCCCTTGCCTGGAGATCAGTTGGAGTCTCAGAAGATCCCCAGGCACCACCTAGAGTTTGGCAACCCTATGTTACTCCTGTGGTCAAAGTTTACAGATATCATCTGTTATATCATTATACCATAACTGCTCCAGATAATTTTTTGTTCGGCTGGTTGGCTTCCCTGTTCTTTTATACACTGGCATTCAAAACAAAGGAAATAGCCATAAAGAGTGCATACAAAAACAATTATCCTTTCCACAGAAGAGTTAAGAGTTTGGGTAGAAAGTCATTTTAATTTTCATTTGTCAACACATAACAAAGATGTTTATTTTCTGAATAATATATTTTTTGAGCATATCTCAGACTGATGGGAAGGTTCTTTGAAGCCCAGAAGATCCAACTCTTCTTACTGGCAAGCATGCCACTTGAAACATAAATGATGACATTTCGCATAGTAAAACAAAAGCTTATTACTAATGAAATTGCCAGTTATGGATTTCAATTGCAGCTATCTTCTTCCACTTTAAGCTTTTAGTTTTTATTTAAAAAAGCTTAATTGGAAGTTTTTATTACTCCCAATTAAGCTTTTTAATTAAAAGGGGAAGTTGAATGAAGCTGCAGGCAACTGGTGCTGAAGCTCATATCCTCTCCCCCCCCCACCCCAAAACACTGAAAGGAAAAAATTGTTTTCATAAAATCACAACTGTCAAGCAGCTGCAGCTTTCAGTAATGCTCACTGCTGGTCCTATTTACCTTGCCAGGGGCACTTTGTGAATACAGACACAGACACGACTAATTGGAAAAACAAGGCTGCAGCTTTATCCGTTATTATAAAGCAATTAAACCCATTCCAGCATGGCAAAGTACATATCACAGGAAAACACCCTACCAATTCCATCCTTTATGATCTGCCTGTCCACTTTTCAGGCTGTAAGAATAAAGGCAAAACAATTCCTAATTAAATTGTCGTTGGATTCAATATAATTTAACTCCAATAAGTTCATTTTGGATCAAGTTGTTCCGTGGACAAGGATTTAGAACTTCCGCAACAGCAGCACGAGCACGTGGCAACTTGTGTGGGGAGATGGAAGTACTGGGTTGCACGTACCCAACTATCTCTTCTGTTGGTTAAAAAAGAAAACAGGTCTCCCTGGAACACCAAAAACAGAGTAGACTTGTCATCTGCATGAAAGAAAAGGATGGGTAGCAAGAGCTATTAGCAAGGAGTGGAAATGCGTGAAATTCAGTGAAAAAACTGACTGGATCAAAGCCACAGTCTTTCTTCCACTCTATGGGTCAATGCATCCTTGCAGTGTGATCCATGAGTTCTCTGGCCTTGGGAACCCAAGTCCCCTGGATGTAGGCAGAATTGTAGGCAGAACTAGCAGCTTCCCATCTACCTCATACATCTCGCCTTTCTCTGTCCACGTCTGAGTTACATAGCTTCCTGGGGACTTGTGTAACATAAATGCATCTCAGAAAAGTTGCACCAGTAGAATGTCAAGCCTTTTGAATTCCAGAGAATGATATACCCCAGCCTAGACTGCACATTCTTCATCTAAGGAGACGTTCATGCTGTTAGATATGAGTGATACACTGCACCATAAGGAAAAATTCCAATTGCAGCTGTTCTTCAGTTTTCAGTGAACAATTGGACACCTTGCTCTGATTATCACACCATTTAAATCTTCTGAACTCTTAAAACTAGAAAACCGAGATTACTGCCAAGGAATACACAAAGGATGTCTAGTTACCCATATTGTAAGAGGAAAACTTTAGTTTCAAATAGAGTTTATTCAATAGGATGCAATGGAACAGAAAGAGATCCAAATTTAATATTTCTGTGTAGGTCTCATGGAGTAAAATCATGTTGCCAAGGCAAGAAGGTTATGTCTTGTGTATATGCAACAAAACAGTTGTGTGAATTGGGCGTTTACACTAAAGTTCCATTTCATAAGCTAATTATTTTAGGCAGTCCAATATGAGCTGGGTGGGAAAATAAAGAAGGTTCGGTTTAACAGCTGCCAACGCAATAATTAGTAGTAAAACTGAGGAAATAAAAAGCTCAGAGTCCTTGTAAGGATAACAAGAAACTGAATGGAGACCAATAAACCTTATTTCAGATGCTTTACCTCCAACTGTCCAATTACCTCCAATTACCAATTAATTGTCTGACAGAAAACATTAGATAAATGCAGCCATTTTTTGCCAGTAGGCTTCACATGTGTTGCTTCTTGGAGGCCAAATTTTGTACTTGTTAACCACTTTACAGTGAGTGACCTCTTCACCACTTCAAACACATAAGAAGCTATACATTTTAACACAACAATAATATCCGGCTATCCTTTGGCTGCTCTGCAACAAAGTTAAACTGGTTCAGTTGCTCTGCATGTGAAAGGATTCAACTGTCTTGAATTCAATACAGTAGCATAGGGACAATGGGGACATCCAAGGACATTCGCCCTGGGCGACCCGTGGTGAGTCACGTGGGGACAGAAAATCGCCCCCCACACACTTGGCTCACCATGTCCTGCACACACACACACACTGGCCTCCTCTCGGATGCGCCCGAAAGCAAAGCGGGAGACTGGCCAGCTTCGGGCAGGAAGCCTGAGCCTGCACCTGCTAGCCAAAGCAGCCAACAAAGGCGTTTCAGGCCTTTTCCTTCGCCCCTGTGCCTAAAAGCGCTCCGCAGGTGGGATGAACAAGGAGGCAACTCAGGCAAGCAGGAGGGTGCCATGGAGGAGGAAGGGAAAAGCCCTCGTCATTCCCAGCTCCTTCCTTCCTTCAAGTTGCAGGGGGGGTGGGGAAATCTCTGTGGTGGTGGTAAGGAAGGTGTGTCATTCCCTCTTGCTCTTTTTCTCCCCTCTTTGTGCTAGTAAGAGATTATAGGCTGTAAAGAGTTGGAGGTGGGGGTAGAGCTACTTTCACTTTCCAAAGCGGCCAGCACATTTCCCTTCCTGCAAAGGACTTGTTGCTGCTGCTGAAGAACTGACAACCTGGAAATAGCCAGCTGCCAGGGGTTGGGGAGGCTGCCTGGGGGAAGAGAGTTGCTTTGGCTGACATTTGTAGGCACCTCAGGAGGTAAGAAGATGTTTCCCTTTGCATTCCAAGAAGTCCAGGGAAAGTTGGAAGGAAGTGCAACTATCGAGGGGATGAACCCACAGCATCTGCCCTTTCTCAAAACAACTGCCAGGTTCAGATATCCCCATCCTTCTTATTGGGGGTGCAGTGGCAGAAACTCTCCCATTTCCCCTATGAAGCTCTGTGTGTGTGTGTGTCTCTCTCTCTCTCACACACACACACACACAAATTGGGGCAGTCCAACGGTTTGGATGCAATTCCACCTCTCTTCCTTTTGTCTCTGTGGTGTAACTGCATGCCTTAAAATCGCTAATTCAATTGTATAGATTAATCAATATGTTAGACATTATTTCTCTGCAACATATTAAGTTAGAAACTTGCATTATATGACTTTTTCTCCATTTTAAATACCCCCCCTCCCCATTTTGCAAGGCAAGTTGCCTGCTGGAGAACTGGGTTCAGCTGTTCCCCTTCCAGCTTCCTGCATCCATCGCTCCATTAGGGGTTTTATAGCAGCATTGTACAGCCTGATATTATGTTCTTATTATGGGGGGGGGGGGGGCAAGAGAGGCTGAGGGATTGCAGCCTGCTCCAGGCTATTTGGTGATTTTCTAGAAGTGAGTTGCCTCCTGTCCTTGTGCCTTTCCAATAGTCCTTTGTTTTTGGATTGTGCTTTTAACTTTCAAAGGTTTTCCTGGCCATAAAATGACCTAATTATTCTGACAACATCTCTGTAAGGTAAGCCAGTATGAAAATACTACTTCCCAGCTGCCCCTTTGCCCTCTTCCCCCCACCCCTCACATATATGACAGTTTTCTGCCTTGTCTTCATCGCCTCCCTTGGAATGAAGGACACCCCCTCCCCATTCTCCCCTGCCATGGGTGATGGTTAGAAATGTGGTCAGTGGCCACAATGGGGAAAAGGATGCTTAGACAAAATGGTCCTTAGTCTTGTCTGGCAAGACAGGTGCTGGCTTATCATTGCACCTCCAAGCTTGGAGAATCGCCCCTGTTGAATTTTTGCCTGCCTTGTTGGTGGTAAGGCATAAGAATCCAAAAAAAATGAGGGCATTCCTGTTTGCAGGTGAATCTTTTAAACTAGGGAGGTGGGATTTGATGTATTAAAATCTTAACAGGGCAAGGGACTGACAGCTTCTGCATTCATGATCCCCTCTGTGGCTTTCTCCTCCATCCTAGTCCTGAGCTCACTTACTGGGAAAACATCCCCCACCCCCAATGCGATGTTGAAAAGCTACATTATGCTATTATTAAACCATCCGAAAGAGCACAGCTATTTGAGTGAGCGTTGGAGTTGTTTGGAGCTCTGAATCAGGCCAGATGCTTAATTAAGAGTTCTGAAGGGTAGGAAAGTTGGTGTTGTGCTGAGCGTGGTGAGAGGACCTTGAAAGATGGATTCTAGAGTGTACTATCTATATTGTGCAATAAATACAGATGTGTTGTGAGAGAATCCTTCAGATATGAACTCTTGGTGTTTTTATTGAAATGTTTATTAATTCAAGAATAGTTTCCACAATATAAAGATAATGCAGGTTTGTGACTTTAAGTTTATTACAAGAGAAGTTATTTTGTAAAGACTGTGAGTTCATGTTAGCATTGTCAGTATTAAAATTCAACATTTGCAACTACTGTGCAAAACATGACTTGAAATTTGCAAATCTTTTCCTTCCCTTCCTGGCTCTGTGCTGTGTTTCCATTGCTGGGGGGGAGGGGAATTGGAGGTGCTGAATATAACACCATAAAACATTTTCATGGCAGTAATAAAACATTGTGAAATAATTTAAAATCATATGACACTTAAAACGCTTTCAAGTGTAATAACAGTTGTTAAATTTTTTGTAATCATTTTGAAAATGTTGTCAAAACTTTTATTTCAGCTGTGTGGCATGGACCATTGCTGTGTTCATATTTGTGAGTTGGGGCATGTTCTATAATGCGATTGTGACTTTGAGATGGCCTGGTGCAAAAAATCGTTCTTTGGTCATAGTAGGGGAGGGTGGCCTTTGGTCGTGGTGGGGAAGGCGGCCACCCATGGGGGGGGGGGGTTGCACAAAGCTCAGGCTGATTCCGCATGGGCCAAAAACAGCAGTGTGAAAATGGTGTGAAAATGGTGTAAAAGGGTTTAAAACAGTGTAAAAGGGTTTATACTGTTTTCACACCATTTTCACACTGCTGTTTTTGGCCCATGCGGAATCAGCCTCAGATTTTGCCCTGGGCTCCATTTTCTCTAGCTATGCCTCTTTCAATAAGTTTGTGGAAAGGGTTCTCATTTCATAAAAATTATCACAGCTAACTCTGGAGAGCATCAGCAACTTTTAAAAAATGCTGTAACATTACTGCAACATATAAATGTACACATTTTAATAGTACCTGCACATAAGATGTGAATTCGTTAAGTCCATCAGAGAAAAAATGAAGAGCATAAGACTCTTTCTGTACTTCACACCAGCAGGAAGGCCAACACAAAAAATGCTATTTTTTCCTTATCTTCCCCACATAAATGCACCACTAGAACTTAGCCAAAGAGCAAGGAAACTAATGCATTATTCACATACTTAACCAGCTAGTTAAGGGATGAGAAATTATTCCCCTTTTTAAAAGCAAGACACATGCATACATTCATTGACCCAGACTTTTGAAAAAATTCACTATCACAGTAGAAATTTCCAGGTGACCTCTCCTACCACTCTTGAGGAAAGACCGTACACAGAAACAACAAGCAGGCAACCTGAAAGGATTGAGAGGTCATTTCATTTGTACCTATATTCCCTTCCCAATACTGTTTCCTCCTAGCAGCCCCTATATCGTCTCCCTTTTCCTTCTTCCTTCCCACACACTGTGAGAACCCTCTTTGTCACCACCTTGGCCTTATGTGCGCTTGGCTATCTTCAGAATCAAAGAAGACACAACTCTGGCTTCTGTTCACAAGCTCTGTTCACAAGCTCTGTACTTCTAGTTGGAGAGTTAATATCACTCCTGTTATAACAAGCCCATGTGCTGCCTATCACACCCTTGTATCCCCCTCTCACCACTGAAATACTCCCATACCATTGCTGACGTCAAGCATGGAGCCTCAGTCAGCAAATTTGGGACAGCAGAGAGAAGGGTGATGTGGTTGTCACTTAGCAGCTTCCAAGTCCAGTTATTAACTACTAAGTAGTGTACTTGACATCTTTTACAATCCCAATGCTTTTTCCTCCCATGAGGAAAAAAGTCTGTCTCCAACATGTATACTTGCCTTAACAAAAGGTACAACAATCCTGGATTCATCCCGAAAGCATACAAAGTGCATATTAATGTATTCATCTTCTTTTAACCAAGCATACAAAAAATGTTTTCCACACTGAAGCCTTCAATCAGAAAATCTTCCTGTCAGAAAAACAAGTGCTTTTAAGTGCTGCTATGGTTCTGAATAATTACCCGAACAAAAGGTGTTTAGGATTGGACTAGCTATAGCTCCTCTGTATTCAGTGCCACTAGGACAGAAAGGAATGTGAAATCTGCAATGGAACTCAAAGCAGTTATACTCTTCTAAGTCCATTGATTTCAGTTAACTACAAAGGGTATAACTTTGTCTAGGATTACAATGCTAGAAAATAAAAGGAAATTTAGAAAATAAAAGGAGCTAGCGTGAAAAAAATGAGACAAAGTTCCTATTTTTATGAAGTGAGACATAATCCAGTTCATTAAGTTAAACATAAATTTTAAATCTTCTTTTCATGTGAAACAATAGTAAAAAATTCAAAACTGAAATACTTTGGATTTGAGGTTGTTCAACCAAATTCAATTTATTAAACATTTGGTGTAGAACAATAAAACACAGGGGTTGCCTTCTGACTTTTGGAGGGAATGCAATGCATATAGTATTTGCAGTCTGAGAGTGTGACAACAGAAACGTGAGAATATTTCAGCATTCATCTGATGTTTTCACCTCCTTCGCACTGTAGCTTTGTAACCTGTATGGCCATTAGTCCACAGGAGTCTCAAAATCCTGGGAATAAACCCCCTTCAGATTGGAAAGACAGCTGGGGAAGAAGAATGTGGGAGAGAACCATAACTGTCATTGCCTTCTGCTGACAGATTGCTAGATCCAACTCATTGGACTTTACATATCCACTTGCTATACTGTGTGCTTTACACCAATATGAAATGACAGAAGTCGCCCAGATCTGTCACACCAGCTATGCACTACTAATCCCATCCACACAGCACTTTGGCTTGAAGATGTTTCCCCAAACCAGAAAGGTGATGTTACCAAACTGATCCATGGTGGGCTGGGGAAACCCTGTTTTTAAGACAGCATAGTCTCTACTCATCTTGCCAACCCTAGGGGTGTGTAGCAGTGCTGTGCCAAAATGGAGGCCTATTCTCTGTATTGGCTAGTGTACCCACAAGAGCACAATAAAAACATGACTGGACTTGCCCTCGCCCAATATTTGCCTTGCAAATATTTGTCTCACACCCTTCCTAAAGGGATTAAGAATAGTGACCCTGCCTTGGAAAGGGTTCCTAGCTCCAGTCCTGGACTATTCGTCATGTGAATACAAAGGGCTTGTTAATGTGGGGAAATTGTCCAGTGGGTGGGGAAAATAAAACATCTCCTGCCTGTTGTGTTCATGTGGGAGTGTCTTCAAGCCAGGTTTTTTGGGGGAAAATGTGGCTCATTCCGCACATGCAGAATAATGCACTTTCAAACTGCTTTCAGTGCTCTTTGAAGCTGTGCGGAATAGCAAAATCTACTTGCAAACAGTTGTGAAAATGGTTTGAAAACGCATTGCGTGTGCGGAAGGGGCCCATGTTTAGCGATTTTTGAAAACCACAGGTAGAGAGAAATAGAAGAGACTGAAGTTGTTTTGGGGAAAAGATCTGTTCAAAGTTCTTCCCCAAAACACTTTTTATAATGTGCTCAGCCCATTATATGTATGCTGTGCGGAATCCACCACAGTTTGAGTCAAGGTATTGGACCATCTCTGTACATGTCACATTATTGTAAATACTATGTAACATGAGGGTGTGAAATCTGTCTAGTTTTAAACTGTATAACATATATTTCTAAAATTGCACTTCTGTTGGTGTGTCTCAAATAAGTTGAGCTAGAAAATATGTTTCATTATTTTATTCAATAAAATATTATTGCTTATTGTTCATATCCCACCACTAAAGCCACTGGGATATTTCAACGGACTATTTGCACAACCTTAATCTCTATGCAGATTAAATTCATCTCAATTGAATATTATATCATCTCTTTATTTGCAAAATTGCCTTTTTCTACAATAGCATGCAGACTCATTTTCATCTGAATGATCCCCAGTGAACACAGGGTGGGCAACACCTTGCTCAGGAATGCTCCTGCATAAGCAGTTTCCATCCAACGTTTTTGTGATTATTTCTTTTCATGTTACCTTGCTTTGGTTGAACACATCTAGCATAAATGGTGAACTTTATGTATTATGTATTCACAACTGTTAGACTGATCAGTACATGTTGATAGAAAAAAGGTATAGTTAAGCAAGAAGTAGATAGTACAGCAAACACACTGCTGCCACCAGAAACAGCAGTCCTGTGCCTCTGCCTCTTTCTCTACCTCTTACTAGTAACTTCTAGTAAAAGAAGTTCATTGTTCTCTGGGTCTTCATATCCCACCAATGAAAAGGAGTGAGGGCCAGCAGTGCAATGACAAGGCGTTGTGGTGACATGTGAAAGCACGGTGTGGGGTGTAGACAGGGGTGGGATTCAAATAATTTAACAACCGGTTCTGGTGGTGGGATTCAAATAATTTAACAACTGGTTGTTTACAAGCACCATTTTAACAACCGGTTCTGCCGAAGTGGTGCGAACCTGCTGAATCCCACCACTGCGTGTAGAGCAGGGGTCCCCAAACTACGGCCCGGGGGCCAAATGTGGCCCCCTGAAGGCATTTATCCAGCCCGCCAGGCATGGCAGCGATGGCTCCATTCATGTGCAGTGGGGGCTCGAGGGAGAGGAGGAACCGGCCCCAACGGCTGTTGATTGCAATTACATGATGGCACCCCCAAATCTCCATGAATTTTCTGACCCAGAGTTGGAAACCTTACATGTGGCAATTCCTGCTCCGCCCTTCCCTCTTGGCTACTCCATGTGTTGCTCTCAGGCTTTCTGTTCCGCCTCACTCCCCTTGGCATCAGCCAGGCTGGTGAATCGCTCACTGGCTGCTAGGGAGGAAGAACCCAGGAAGATACCTAATCCTGGGTTAGATGGAATGCTTCATTGGGAAAGTTCTGCTTTTTTGTTACAGGGGAAGGTATTCCACAGCCTCCCCAACAATATTTGGAGGCCACCCTGTACTTGACATACTTTGGTCACTGTTCTAAAAATAGACCATGACAGAAAGGCTGAAAGGTGAAATCAAACATTTTACAATCATTTGTGCATAGGAATTTGTTCATAGTTTTTTTTAGTCCGGCCCTCCAACAGTCTGAGGGACAGTGTACTGGCCCCCTGTTTAAAAAGTTTGGGGACCCCTGGTGTAGAGTGTCAGTCTGTTTCCACACGGGCCAAAAAAGCTGGCAAAAGGATGGCAAGAATAGCATTATAGGTGGAGAGTTCGCATGGCCAGTGCTGCAGAAACGATGCTGCAGTGATGTGGCAATGCTCCAACGGGCCCACAACGGTTTATTCAAAAGTTGCTCACCAAGCATGACTTTTCAATAATGGCACTCCACAGTTGGCCTTGTGTGAAGTGCCCGCTAGGAATTGGTGCCGCAAAGCCCTCCCCCATAATGGTGGCCCACACTGGCCAATCCTGGCATTGAATGCCCGTGATGTCTACTCTGGGGGAAAAAATGCCGTTTGCAAAGCGCAGCCATGTGAAGCACGGGTTCAGCCAATGTGCTACCTGTCTACAGAGCGCCCGCCCATGTGAACACTCCGTTGCTGCAGCATTGCCAATAACGCCTATGGCACAATAATGTTATTGGCTGTGCAGAAACAGTCTCTGACTATGATCTGGAAGACCCAAGCTCAAATCCCTGCTCTGCCATGGAAGCTTGCTGGGTGACCTAGGGCTAGTCACACACTCTCAGCCTAGACCACCTCACTGTGAAACAAAATGGAAGTGAGGAAAATTATGTAAGCTGTTTTGGGTCCATATATGCAGCTTTCACACATGTTACTATTATGATCCCATATCCTTCATACTACATGGCTTAAGTGGAGCTCCACCAAAGCTTTCTGCTGTATTGTCGATCAAAACCTTAAAAATGACACTTGGTTCCTTAAGAAAAGGAGATAGTGTCCTTGGCCTGTTGAATTGACCACTAGCACAAGAGATGACTTTGAGACTTTGTGTGGGAATAACCAGGGAGATAAAAGTATTAAAGATGAAGGAGCACATTGATTGCCAGCTAGATTTGGAAAATCTATCAATCCATTATTCTACTGGGCAGAGCTGATCCTGTTCCAAGTAGAAAAATAAGTTGGGACCAATATAGTGGTGTTGGCCGTGATTAGAGGTTCATGTTTAGAGGTTCATGTTGTCAATTTGGCAGCAAAGGAACACAGTTGCGTATTAGTGATGCTACCCTATGCAGCACCTGACTATGTCTTTATCAGATGGAAGATCTTTCTGGTTGGCCCTTGCCTGGCTCTGCCTAGCAACCATGGAATGGTTTGGTGGTTTCCCATCCAAATACTTACCAGAGCATGCTTAGCTCCTGAGATCTGACAAGATTGGGCCAGCTTGGGCTATCCAGGTCAGGATTTCTCAAGGGGTGAGGTGGGTAGGAAACTTGGCACGGCACCATTGATGAAGGAGGGGCCCAGGGCTGGTAAAGCCTTATAAGGCTCCCGCCCGCCCCTCCTGCTGATGTCATGACGCTGTGCCGGTGTCATGACATGGATGCCCATAATGGGCATGGCCAACCGCCTGCCTTCTACCCTTCTATGGGTAGGCAGGGCAGGGCCTCTGAGCAGTCCTCTTCCCGGGCAGCAATGACGGGCCCTGGTGACTCAGGGCCGCTCTCTCGGCTTACTGCTATGGCAAGGATACATTTTTGCACCCTTAGACTGATGTAGCCATTATTGGCATTAAGGAACTTTGTGGTAAAGTACCTGATTCATGATATGCTAATTTTAGAAGCAGAGCACAAATCAGGAAAAGATCCAGTTTTTAGTACGCAAGTTACTAACAGGACTTACTAGAACAACGAACACCCCAAAAAATGGTCAATGTGGACATAGTCAAAGTATTGGCTCCAGGTGAAAATTTTGGCTTTCAGAAGGCTCCTGCACTGGCAAAACAGTACATTCTTGATCCCCACCCCATCCCCCAGTGCAGCCCATTAATCTCCCTGGAACCACTTCTGGGACACCGGGAAGTTTCAGGAATGGCATAAAGACACACTGGAGGTCTGAAGCAGAAGAGGGAAATTGGCAGAAATTACATCTACCTTTCCATTAGCAGAAAATTTAGCCTGGATCCAAACTTAAATCAGAGCTAAATAAAGAGCATGACTTTTAATTGTTTCTCTGTCATAGGCTGAAAGCAAAATGAAGTCTTTAGGGCCAGAAAACATCTATGTGAGATTGCTCACACAATGACAATAATAGGTTCCTATAAGAATTTCAGTCCCCTCAAAAAGAAAAAATGAATCACTGAACCAAATTCTGTATATTCTCAAAGGCTAAGTGTGGGAAGGAAAATAAAGCAGGAGTCTGAAATACAGCCACCCCTCCTGAATGCCCTTTCTGCACAACACAACCAACAGTCATTTATAATATTTGTCAGGATAACAAATCATGCTAGTACGAATAAGAAGATGCCAGTTCTTGGAAGGACATTGGGAATGTATTTCAATGAGACGTGGGCAACAGATACGATGCCTAATGAAGAACAATGGAAAGGTATGCTCTATTAAGCTACTAATCACTAGTCTGTGCTTTCCATTCAGCTTGGAAGAGAAGCATGATGGAGAGCTAAGGATATTCACACAGATGTTCCAAGAGACAGTGAGGATCAGGAAGGGATGGAAGGGTAGAAAGAATCTCAGAGCAGTGGCAAAATATTAAACACAAATATTTTGCATAAGAGAACTTATGTTTAGGTAAGAATGTTTTTGGACATGATTGTCAGATTTAAAGCAGAAAATATATTGGATAGCTTAAAAAGGCTTCTGTCTGGTAAAAGAATGTTTCATTAATCCAATGGCATATTACTTTCAGGATACTAAAGGAAGTGTAAGATAGCTTGTTGGATAAGAAGCTATCATTAATAATTTTTTTTGTTACTACAGTAATACGCTAAAATGAAAATTGTCTCCCTTCCTGCCTCAAAAAGACACTGTGCCCTATGGCCCTTCAATTATAATTGGCTTTTATTAGTCAAAGAGCATCCATAGTTCATTTTTGTCGATAAGATATCTATGGGCTATCAGCCTCTCATTCAGTCATTAGATACTACTACATTGGAACAGCCTGCCTACAATTACGCTGACATTAACAGACCTGCTAGAGTGTTGTGTGGACAAATACTTAATTAGCAGAGTTAATGCAATAATGAGGCAGGCACAGTTGCTTTACTAAAATGTATATAGTTTACTTACTAATAGGGAAAAGGGTAACTTTGAAGAACACAAGAAACATCTTTCTAACTAGCTAGCACCAACAGCCAGCTTGCTGCTTAGACTATTACATGGCTACTACTGAGCAACAGACCACGTGCAGAGTGCAACACAAAGAACATATATCTAAAGCCTACGCGCAGACCTGCATGTAGCTCACCCAACCAATAGGTATCAATTACTTGGTCACTGACTTCTGACCTCACTAACTAATTAGCATGCAACAATTAACTCCTTCATTAATGGATTGTGTGACTGGCACTTGCTAAATCCCATCAGAGAGCCAGTTTTGGTAGTGGTTAAGGTTTTTAAAGAGAGGCTGGATGGCCATATGTCAGGAGTGCTTTGTGTGTTCCTGCATTGCAGGGGGTTGGCCAATGGCCCTTGGAGTCTCTACCAACTCTATGATTCATGTTAATTAGAAAATATTATCCCATTCCACAGAAATAGTGTTATTGGTAAAGACATACCATTCATAGCAAAATTCAATTACTGCAGAGACCAGAAGCACCTAGGTGGATATATGAAATGTTGCATGACTCATACTTAGCTCAATTTACCAATTTTTTTAGATTGGGCAGAAAAATGGGAATTTTCTCCCTTGTTATGCATCCAGACGCATGCTGTTTCTATAGAATCTATACAAACTTCATACAGATGATGTACTCTGAGAATGCAAAACTGTCTTTGAATATGTTGCTTTGTAGTCTCTGTTTAAACATTTAGTTTATTGCAATGAAATCTTAACATGGTTATGTTTCTAAACTTTGTTGTTTTTGTGCAATGAACAGGAAGGCATCCACACATGGCATTATGGCAAGATTAAAATGTGAAGCAAGTGCTTTCTCCCCCTGGGTGCACAGAAAAAGAGAAAGGAGATCAAAACCTCTAGATGCTGTAACTTGTTTCACAGGCAAAACCACCAGCAAATCAGACATGTGTGGAATATAACTAGACGAAAGTAATCTATTCTCAAGATGAAGAACTATGAACAAGAAGAATAAAAATGTTATCATTTCTTGAATGAATGTCACCAGTGGGATTTTTGTTTCTTCCAAATGGAAACGATAAAGCTGAAAGTGTTCTAGGAATAGGAAACTGCACTGTTTTCTTGAAAGCAAGTGCAATTTCAGTACTGTGGCAGAAGGGTTTTTTTTACTTTCTAGATCCCTCTTGATGACCTCCAAACACTTGGCTCGTTCTCGATCTTGAGGATGAACTTAGTACTAGAAAAACCATCCTTCCTTAAGCCTAAATTTTGCAAAGAAAGAAGTCAATTTTGAGCAAGCACACTGCATTTGCCTACTTTGTTGTTTGCAAATATGGTTTCTGAAAACATTAGAATGTTGGGTTTAATTGGTGTCAGTGTTGGGAAAGTCTAAACAAGCTCTGGAATCCCTGTCTATATTTTCTGCATTTCCAGAATTGTTATTGGAAAAAATTGCAATGTTTAGTACTGAAAACTTCCTAGGTTTTTTCAATGATTTTTCCTGTATTCTTCTCAAACAGTTGGATTAACTTTAAATAATATACTCCAGCCTCTGCTAACTATCTCTAGTCATGAAGATTTCCAGAAGTTCTGAATCAGTATCAGAGGTGTATCTAGAAAAAATTGAGAGACCGGGGCAAAATTTTCCCCAGATACGGGGTGGAGGGAAGAAGGAGGAGGAGGAGGAGGAGGAGGAGGTGTTTGAATTATATCCCCTCTTTCTCTCCCATAGGAGACTCAAAGGGGCTTACAATCTCCTTTCCCTTCCCCCCTCACAACAAACACCCTGTGAGGTGGGTGGGGCTGAGAGAGCTCAGAAGAACTGTGACTAGCCCAAGGTCACCCAGCTGGCGTGTCTGGGAGTGCACAGGCTAATCTGAATTCCCCAGATAAGCCTCCACAGCTCAAGCGGCACAGCGAGGAATCAAACCTGATTCCTCCAGATTAGAATGCACGTGCTCTTAACCACTACGCCACTGCTGTTTGAGCCATCTGCCAGTCTCCTTAAGCCATCTGCCAATCTCAGTGCCAGGTTGGCAACGGTGCCCAGGTCTGCTGCCCTGAGCCAGCAACGGTGCCCAGGGCTACCATACGGCGACAACACCCAGGTCTACTGCCCGGGCCAGTGACGGCACCCAGGTCTACACTCGGACTACCTCCCAGAGCCAGCAATGGTGCCCAGGTCTGCCAGCCAGAGCCAGCAACGGTGCCCAGGGCTACCACCTAGGCCAGCGATGGCACCCACGTCTACCACTCGGACTGCCGCCCAGAGCCAGCGATGGCTCCAATGTCTAGTGCCCAGAGCCAGCGAGTGCAGCCCAGGCCCAGCGCCCCCCCTTTTGATTATATGGCATGCGCCTGGGGACATGTGACTCCCCATGTCCCTCTGGCAGATCCACCCATGATCAGTATGAATATATTAGACTGTGGATAACCTAAGCCCAGCAGCAGAGCAGTGGCAGCAGCAGCAGCAGGCTGCCGGCCAGCACATCAGAACAGTGCCTAGCCAACGCAACTCCATTGGAAGAGGCACAGCCAGTGGGGCACCCCAGTCTTGCTGCCACATACTGTACCCCATGGCTGTGGCCAGGGTGTTGGGTGCCAAGAGGCCTAGCAGGCAACCTTGCGGGGTCAAGGCAGCACTGCTGGAGACAGGTAGGAGGGTTTATCTCAATGCTGGCAGATTTCATAATGGCATTTCAATTAATTGCAGTTCAATTAAAGCACTGTGAAAATAATAAAATAACAGTAATAAATAACGAGGAACCCATCTTCTACCTGTCTGTATTTAAATAGTAGTTGACCTCATGTGACTAGGGAGCACTAAATGCAGCAATGTATAAAACTGTGAATGCCTTTCTAAAAACTCATTTTGTGAGCAGCAATATATATTACCCAGTAATAATTATTTGATATATTTGCAGTTATGCACACCATTTGGGGTTGCCAGGTCTCACCTGGCCACTGGTGGGGGATGGGAGTAGGGTTGCCAGATCCAGATTGGGAAACACCGGAGATTTGGGGACGGAGCCTGTGGAGGAGGACCTCAGTGGGCTACAATGCCACAGAGACCACCCTCCAAAGCATCCATTTTCTTCAGGGGAACTAGTCTTTGGGGATGAGCTATTATTCCAGGGTATCTCCAGCTGCCTAACACCATTCCCAGGTGAATAAGAGATAGCTGCAGCTATGGCCCACTATCATGGGGAAGCAATTCAGGGAAACACTATGTAACTAGTCCCCTACTAACAGATTCCTCTAAGATCTCAGGGACTTGAGCAGTCTGATTTCTCCTGCTCCATTTTCTGACTTTTAACAGATCCTCAACTGCTCTCTCTCTCTCTCTCTCTCTCTCTCTCTCTCTTTCCACTTGGAGCACATTCAGTCAACACCATGTCTTTGGGGGAGGGGGATGGCTCTTGGTTAATTTACAAAGCCATGTTATGCTGTTATAAAGGAGCCCCCCTCCTTTGGGGGGATCTTTTTGCAATGCATAAAGCAGCAACCCACTAATTATGTGAGCTTTTTTCTTGTGCATATAAGCTATGAAGACTGTTCAATATCTCTGGATCTGCGGCAAAGAAATTGGGTGTTTGGAGAAGTTTTAAAGGCGGCCTTTTCCACCTGTTTGCAGAACAAGCTAACTTTTCTGTTTCACTGCAGTAATCATAGATGTCATCTTCTTGCAGAGCAGTGCCACCCAGAGGACAACTCATAACAAATACATTCATCTGTTATTACAAAGGTAAGTGTAGTTTTATGAGTTCAGCTATGAATGTATCAGTATAACTTAGTTATCAGGAATACATAGGCAGAGAAGGAACATGCTGAAAAACAGATAACTGTGAAATTGTCTCAGGTGAGATCCTAATCCAGAATTTTTCCATGAATCTGACATTGCACATCCATGGGTCACTGGCGACTTCCCTACTGAAAGGTAGAGCACATCTTGCTTTCCCCTTTCAGTCCCTAGCATCTTCAGTTCCAAGGATATCCTGTAGCAGAAGAAATTAATCTGTAATATGCTCTTAAAATGTAACATCGGATGAGTTGAGATCCATATCAGTCAAGAAAAACACAGCCTGACTCATAAAGTATGTAGAAAAATGAAGCTTAATGACTCTTATGACAGAAAGGGGACTGTGTGGTAAAAATGAAATGGCAGCGCTGATAATGAAAAACTTGGGACTAAAGGGCTTCTCAGAGGTGTTTTACAGAAAGGGTAATAACAATGAACAATTGATAGAAATCCAAATGCAAACCATCCACAGACTTATGCTAGTGCATCAAAGCAGTCACACAGGACAACCTGTGTGAGCAGAACAGAAATATGAGAGCCTTACTAGCCTCCAGACTTTTGCTGAATCAATGAACTCCCTGGAATATTCTGGATTTAAGAAAATTAAACATTCCACCAAACAGTATGTAGAGCCAAGATGTTATTTTTAAAAAAGAAAAATGTCCTTTGTTAGGGGCTTTTCTTATGACACAAGGAATTTCAAGAGCATTTGCCCTGAGTTTCGGAGAGGTGGATTATTGTTGCTTTGGCTTTTTCCTATGAAGGCATAAGGGGAATGTAGCCTAGTATGGCTTTATTTGGGCAACTATAATTTTAAAGGAGGCACAAAAAGATTGAAAGTGAAATTAAGTATCTCTCTTGAGAACATCAATACTATGGATCTGGTGATTATGGAAATTCATGTGATCATTATATGAATTAAAGTACTTGAATAGGGTTAACTCTCTAGTTGCTTCTGCTGGTTGCACAGTCAAAGGTCGCTAGGAGGTGGAACAAACTGATGAGATGAATTCACTGAGGTCTAGCAACGTGGAACCTGGGTCTGTTGGTTAATGGGAAGGCAAGGACGGGACAAGCTTTCTCTTCTTACTCCACATTATTGATACTTCTTTGAACTCTTACCAACTCCTCTGTTAGACATGTAGACAGCCACCCACTATTTGACAGTACCATTTATAGTTGAACTTGCTACCTGAGACTTTAAGCAATGAATTAGCGCAAATCTCTATCTGAGACATAACCTACAGAAAGTTGTAGAAAGATGTATGGATGGGAACTTTAAAAAGAAATGGAAATCATATATTAAATTCTGAACAATAGCCCCAGAGTGCAGATCAAAAAATCTGTACACTGTTTGCAGAAAAATCCAAAAATGGAAAAAGGTGAGAAGAAATTTAAAAATCCCTCAAACCTCAGAGGAGCAGAAGGAGATATATTATGACATTATCTTGGAAAATCTTTGCTGCCATTTTGACACGTGCCTAATGAACCCATAAATAAGTAGCAAAAAACATAGGCCTTTTCCTCATAAGCCATATATGATGTTATCAGGTTGCAAATAAAATGTTTCCTCCATGGAGTTCAGCATTGTTGTTCCCGCCTGGAACACTTCCAAAACACTTTTTCTCCATTGTTTTTAAAAACACGTTGACTACATTGTTTCCAGGCCGGCTTCCCTCACAGGTTTGTGCAAGAAGAGCCATTGTTTCGATGAATAAGCAAAACAAAAACAACACAAAATAATCTCTCAAGGTAGCCATGAAATGTTTGGAGGAGGTGAGTACAGACAAACATCATGGTAAAAGGGGGGATCAATAATGTTCTGGGAACATTCTTGAGATTTGAGCAGAAAAAGCCACAATGAAATATAATAGAGGCTGGAGTGGTGGGGAAGAAAAGAAATGGCGGGGAGAGAGATTCAGGGGTGACAGAAAGCTACAGGCGGCATGGAGGGCAAGGGGATAGCAGAGGCTGTGAGATGAAGAAGAGGAGAGGAGGGCAAGGAAGCAGCAGAGTCAGCAAGGAAGCTCTGAAGGAGAGCAGTGTCAGCAGGGAAGGAAAGAGAAGGAGGTGCCAGGGAGGGCAGAGGGGAGCCAGGAGGGGGGAAGCCAAAGAAGGAGGAGGAGGAAGATGAGAACAGCAGGTGGTAGAATTCTCCCTTCTCCAGGGGTTCCCATTTGTACTTTCAGAAATGAGCCGTCAAGCAAGGTCAGCTTCGAATAAGTTGCTGCACATTTAGGAAAAAAAGATATTAAAAGGACTTGAAAAACTCAACATTCCATGTGCTTATACTGATCTTTCAATCAATAGCTTGGGACTATCGCTTTTGCCACAAAAGAGTAAAAAGAACAGCTATGGGCCCACAGAGGATTGTCAAGAAAAAATTGCTTCATAAAGAAATGAAAATGAATCTACCATGTATTCCCCAAGATAGCTTTACTAAGCAGTCATATTTTCTCTTGTATATTGTTTTTCTTTCAAAAAATGCCATTCCAAAGAAAACACTGGAAAGAAACAAACTGATTTCTTCAGCTAAAAGCCCCCTAAGGAACCATCCTTCATGGATGTTTGAAGACACAGATCTACAAATTAGAGAGATCAGAAGTTTATTTGGGGTGGGGTGGGGTTGAAACAATGACAAAGGAAGGGGAACTGTGGTATAAGTGCAGGAAGAGATCACGTAGCACACCTAAATTGCTTCAGAGCTTCTCTGTCACTCTGAAGCACATGTAAAAGACATAAGTGCAGGTTTGAATGCATGCACATACAAAGTTGCCTTATACTGAACCAACAGGGCACAAAGGAGAGCAAGATAAAGGTTGAGAGTTTATTTAGCTTTTCTGGATCCCTACACCTTTCACAATCTGCTTCATCAGACATTCTTCTATAGAAATTTCTTAGTTCCCACTTCTTGTTGTTCTGTTCAAGACAGCACAGATTTTATCCCCAAGATTCAAGAACAAAGCGGGCACCAGGAAACAGACTAGCAGGTGTCATGGTGCCCACAGACACCATGTTGAGGATGACTGCAAGAAAGGAGGGACTCCAGCCTCAGATGCTTTGTCTTGTACATTGGTCCCCTCTATTCTTTTGCTCATGTGATTTTCTATATTGAAAATCTCAGCTCAGCTTTCATTAAATTTCTTGCCTGATCCATTCAAATGTTGATGGCTGGCTTTTTTCAATCAGATTTCTTTTTTCAAACAGATTTCAGTTCCTTCTATAGACTTCATGGGTCCTGAACCACAAGAGCCATGTCTTGTTCCTTTGACTACCTTACTGTAGGTTCTTCTGTAACTGCTCACTAAAGCCAATTGCAGGATCATCTATTGATTTTATATATTTTATTTATCTACTGCACAGTTACTATTACCCCTAATTTAAAAAAAACCCTCAAATTAATAAAAGATAATGATTAAATTGCTTTAAATTTATATCATGCAGCATTATATGCTATTTGTTATACTACCTCACAATAAAAGCACCCATACACATGTCTTGTGCTATATGGGAAAAAGTGTCAAAATACTCAACAAGGAAGCTGTAAGATTTCTTCCCACCCTCCTTTTGTAGTCAATGAAGTCAGACACTTTCATTACCTATTATGTTGCAGTATTTTCCCTTCGTTTTCAGGAATAAGCACTGAATTATCCATATCAGTGAGCCATCTCACTAAACACTGCAGTTGGTGACCAGAATAATCATAAAAAGTCTATCTGTGAAGAGCTTCAGACATTTAAATATATGGAAGCTGCCAACATTAATAATGGAGATTTATATCACATTCCAAGAGGGGCACACATAAATTTTAATATATCCCAAGTATATACCACATGCAAATCAGCCTGCTTCACAAATGCCTGACTTTCAACAAATATATATTATTTTCCTTTTAAACAAAAGAAGCATCTAGGAATTTTCTAGAGCTGTGTTGCTGAAAATATTGCAAATATAAATAGATAACTTAGAATATTACAAAATCCTCAAAAAGCTCAGCTTCTATCTTGAGTTGAGATTTCAGCTGACAGAAAGCTGTTGTGCTGAATTTGAGTGGAGAAGAATTATTTATTGTGTGTATAGATTTGTGAAGAGATTCACCTTGAGAAAGTGCTCTTATCGTACCTACAAAAACCCATTGGCAGTTGCATCTTAGTAAACAATGTCATACATTGGAGACTTTGTAACCCTCCAAGTCGCTTACCACAAGAAAATAAGATCTAAATGGTTAATAATCCCATTAATTTATTACATTTTTAATGAATAGTAAGCATACATATATTAACATTATATTTTCTCATCCAACGAGTTAGAGATAGAAGTTATGAAATCAGATAATATATTGTAAAATGAGGAAGACCAAAAAGAAAATAGAGACAATTTTAATGTCTCTAGAAAGAAAGAAGAGAAAGTATGTTTGTCCCTGATGGTCTCCCTCAGAAGCTGCTGGAAGGATCGCCCCAAATTTTCATAGGACGTCCCTCCCTGTTGTGGGCAGGTAATCAGACCTTCAGATCACCGAAAGTCCATACCTGAGCCAGGTAAAATGTCTTTTTCCTGGTGCACCAGGCCATGAAGCTGGCTGTGTTTAACTGTCACCCTTAAAATGTTCGTGCAGCCTGTCTGTGGCCTGAGAGCTTGGTATGAGGGCTTAGAATGTTCGTGCAGATGGGCAGAAATGAGCAGTGAAAACAGTAAATAGGTAATATTGGTAGGTAATACGAGTGGAAGTGAAACACATACACACTTTGCTGTGTGAGATGTCAGGTGGGGTTCCCTCCCTCACATGCAGGTAACTTTCACTCTCTGTGCCTCACCCACTACTACCACACAACACACATACTCTCATACACATCCAGCTCATCCTCAGACACCTCACTCTGCCCTCCCTCAAATCCAACCACCAATTACCCATATTTGCCACAGCTCTCTTTTACTAAAAGCGAGCTGGAGTTTGCCTTTTTCTTCTAAGAAAATCCCCGGGGTGGGGGCGAACCGACACTACTGGCTCAGCTTCTTTTGCACGTGGCTCTTTAAGAATCCAGGGAGCTGGCCTCGATCTGAGTGCCTCACCACCCTGCCTCTGCTGCCTGACTGGGATAGCCTCCTTGCCCCAGTTCTGCCTTACCCAAGCCAGGACTGTGCGTGTCAACCAGCCTCATGGACAGCGGGATTTGCACTCTGGACAGTTCCGTTGTGGAATGGGAAGGGTTACCTTATACTAAAAAAACAAGACACCACCATATAACAATGTGCATTGAAAAGGGAAAGAGGGATTCCATTTGACCACCCCAAACAGCTATGCTGGGGATCATTGGACCTGCATGGACATCTGTGTGGGTTGCGGACTGTGATGAGAAGGACAATTGCCACAGCAACGCGTGGCCGGGCCCAAACTGTTCTTATTCATATACAGAAACTTTATAACATACACAAGTGTCTCATCTAATCGATATTTTAAATCATATCTATTTTGATATATAAATCCCAATTCTCCCATTTAACTTCCTGTGGCTTTACTGTGCTGAGGTCTTTGTTAATAGTGTTAAGATGGTGCGAAATCTGCTGTACTGATCTCCTGGACTTTATGGACCCATTCTTCAATTGTTGGTATTTCTGGCGATCCCTTTTTGCTGCTAAAAGCATTCTTGCTGCCGAAGTTAGATAGAAGAAGAGTCATTGGTTATTTGCTGAAAAGGAGATATCTGCAATAACAGGACTTAAAAGGTAAGCTTCCGTTTTAATTTTAAATGTAGTTTTTAATATCTTTTGTATTTGCAGATGTATTTTTTCCAGATTTTTTTTTACTTTTTTACATGTCCTCCACATATGGGTGAAGGTTTTTTCCGCGCACTTCCAACATTCTGGGGTAAATTCTTTATACATCTTAGATAATTTAATAGGCATGAGATGCCATCGGTAGAATATTTTAATATTGTTTTCACGTATTGCTGTACATGGTGTAAATTAATGCAATTTTTTTCCAGCACAGCGCTTACTTGTCTAGTGGAATGGGTCTGCCTAAATTTTAGCCCATTAATTTATTACTGATGCATCGGTCTGAGATTATGTTTGGCACCAGACAGACAATTAATCCAGCATTTATATCAAGCATTCCACATATTTTTAGGAGTTTTCCAGTTAATACCTGAAGGCTTTCTTCAACTAAAGATTCTTTCCTTAGTAAAACCAAGCTGTTGTATCCAGTGTAGGGTTGCCAGCCATCAGGAGGTCTTAGAATTCTTCCAAAATTACAGTTGATCTCCAGATTAAAGATATCAGCTCTCCTGGAGGAAATGGCAGCCTTGGAGAATGAACTCTATGACATCACATTCACACTGAGCTCCCTTTCCTTCTCTAATTGCCACCCTCCAAAGGCACCACCCACAAATTTCCAAGAATTTCCCAAGCCAGAGTTGACAAGCCCAATACAATGATTCCTTTTTTATTTTAATCCTACTGTTGTCCTTTCACAACATAAAGATACTCGGTCCCTACATAAAGGATGAGAAGGTAGCCCTCCTGCACAAAAGCTCATACTGAAATAAATGTTTTTAAGGTACCACTGGACTTTTGTTTTAAGTAGGATTCTATTTAATCTTATTTAAAACAAAAGTCAATGGTGCCTTGAAGACTAACAACATGTATTTCAATACAAGCTTGTGTGTGTTGTTATTCACATCGTTACTCACACACACATATATATATGCACATGTACACACATACGCACATGATTTTGTTAGGGAAGCAGAGAATCAAGGGTAAAACAAAGTTGGGGAAAGAAACAAATGGTAGAACACTGGTTCTGGAGGGTTTTCCAGGCTATGTGACCGTGGTCTAGTGGAGAACGTGGTCTAGTGGACCACGGCCAGACAGCCCAGAAAACCCTCCAGAACCAGTTGAATCCGGCCGTGAAAGCCTTCGACAATACAAAGTGGTAGAACAGTTTACTACAGGAAAAAAGAGGTTAGGCAAACGGCTAAGTAACATCCCTATTCTTGAGAGGTATAACAGGAAAGTACACAGGCTCTAAATATGTTTTTAAGTTATATTTTTAAATGATGAAGGGCAATGTTGGTATGATAGCCAGATTAATTGTTTTCTAAAGGCATTATGGGAGCAATATAGGAATCAGTCACAATGCCATGCTTTTGCAACATGGGCACAAACACATCAGCACATGAAGCTGCCTTATCCGATTGGTCCATTCATGTCAGTATCATCTACTCAGAGCGGCAGCTCCTCTCCAGCAGCTCAGGTCAAGGTCTTTCATGTCACTATCTATCTGATCCTTTTAACTGGCGATGCCAAGGATTGAACCTGGGATCTTTCCCATGCCGTACACATTGTCTAACCTTGTGTCACAGCCCCTCTTCTGAAGCAGCCTTTAAATTTAAGAAGGACTGAGTGATCTGATACTTTTGCCACCTGTTATTTCTGATTCAACTGGATCAGTTCGTATGGAGAAAATTACCACTTTAGAAGGCAGACTGTATGGCATTTTAACCCATTGAATTATTTCTCTCCAAACCCCAACCTCCTCAGGCTCCACCCCAAAAATCTCCGGTTATTTCCTAACCTGGAGCTGGTGAACCTGAAGTGATGGTCCCCAACATGGTTATCTGGATCAGGGCAGGAAACAACCAGATACTTCATTGCTTCTAGATCTAACTCGTCTGAAAATCCCATCCTTACATTAATATAATTAATATTATCCTTAAAGCTGGTTCAGGTGCAGGTTTTTGCTGAAAAATGGGATTAAAGTTTGAGAGAGAGAGAAACTGAGAATCTGGAATCACAGACCTCTCAGGTGCAACTGTTGTTCAGCTGCCAAGCCCCAAGAAGGTGTCTGATGCCAGGCATCATTCCAATTTCAGGAGGTATGCCCTCCTATGGAAGCAAACTGTTCCAGTCATTCTCGCTCAACTGGTAATTTCTTTGATACAGCCTGCATGAAAATTACTACTTGCTAACTGACCTGCAAGTCTTCAGCACAGTCTTGTTCCATGACAAAATGTTCTGCAGTTTAGGGTCTGACCTCAACAATTTGCTGCAGAAGACTCCTCTCTTCCAATTGGCAAAGTCAATTGATAGAAACTGCCTTTAAAAGTCTCTTGAATAATGCAGGAAATCCTTTTCTCTGTCATTATTCTCTGGGGTTGCTGGTTATGGTATGCAGAACTTGAGGAGAGGAAAAGGCTTATCCAAAAAAAAACCCAGAAGGTTTATAGATAATGGTGTTTTTTTTCTTGAAATTTTGGAGATTTCATCTTATATAGTAAAAGCTCAGTTACAAACTTAATGGCTTGACTGTTATCTTAATATGTGTTTCCCTTCTTTTCTATGGCAGATAATAAATACATTAGGCCAAGAATCTGTATCTATTTGTAACTATTGGTGCAAACAATAGTTCTGTACCCTGAACTGCATTAAAGCAATTTAATTAAGTAAACCAAAAGATGAGGAGTGCTCTCTAAGCATTGTTATTAAACAAAAATTGCACTGCAACTTTACTTCAGGGCATCCCATCAAGAACATAACGTGCAGGCCCATCCAGACCGCAAAGCAATATGGAAATGCAAAAGATGCAGCTGCTTTGCTCACAGAAATCATGTCCAGCAATTAAGGGATTTATCTTAGGACTGCTTTTCATTAATGATAGCACTTTCCTCATGAAAACATAAAAACCTGCGGGATCAGACTAGTGGCCCACCTAGTCCAGCATACTCATCTAGTTAATCAGTAATCCTGGAGGACCAAATAAACAAGGCAAAGAAGCCAAGGTCTTCCATTGCAGTTGCCACCCCAGGACTGGTATTTTGAAGTTTGTTGCCTTTCAAGATGGAGTCTCCCTCCATGGATAAAAGCCATTAATGGACCTCTCCTCCTGAATCTGTCTAACCACTTTTAAAGCTATCCATGCTTGTGGCCATCACTATTTCCCCTGGTAGTGAATTACACTTACAAAGCAAAGAAGTATTTCCTTTGATCTGTCTTGAGTCTATTTCTCAACAATTTCATTGAGTGCTCCTGAGTACTAGCATTATAGGAGAGGGAGAAAAAGCTCCCTCTATCCATTTCATCTAACCCAGACACAAGTTTATAAACCTTGATCATGTCTCCCTTAGCAGTCTTTTTTCCAGATGAAAAAGGCCCAAATTCTCCTCATAGGAATCATCTTGATTGCCCTCCTTTGTGCTTTTCCAGCTCTGCAATATTTTTTTTCTTTTGGAGATACAGTGGCTAGAATTGCACACAGTATTCCAAATGAGGCCACACTACAGCTTTATACAAGGGCATTACAATATTGGCCATACTGTTCTCAGTCTCTTTCCTAATAATTCCTAGCACAAGAGTTCACCTTTTCATTGCTGCTGCACACTGGGTCTGCATTTCCACAGAGCTTTCAAGTAAATAGCCAGTTTCTCTTTCAATCTTGGCCTCAGCCAGTTCAGACCTTATCACTACATATTTATAACTGGGATTTTTTTTTCTCAGATGCAAGGAGACTTCCTTCAATACAAAAGCTCCTCTCACTAGCAGAAGGGCATCTTTTGTTAACTACAGGCTTCTTGCACAAGAGACAAACTCTATCTTTAGCAGGACAGAATCATACAGATACAATCCAGTAGCTGTATGTATGAACAGTTTGCCAGTCTGGTGTGGATATGTTGGCCCTTTCTACACTTGAGGTTGTCAGCCAATTCACTTTGGGAGAGTTCCTGACACCTAGGTGCCCTTAGGGCAGTTTTTTTTTAATTTAATTGGGCTATTCCTTCCCATCTTTAATGGTATAACCAGTTTCCCAACAAGATGCACAGATTTTAAAAAAAACAACTTTGTGTATGTATATGTACCTACCCACCGGTGGTTATTTGAAAAAAATTGCAGGAAGGAAGAGGAAATAACAAGCAGTTGTTGCAAAGGCTTTTTTTTTTTTTTGGAGCGAGTCGCTGTTGCAAATTTTGAAAATACCACTTTTCAAAAGCTTAACTCAAGGCTCAGCTGCAGGTCTCTAAACTTTGTGCCCAAATTCTTCTCACTCTGGACAGGGAAGTTTGGGTCAAACTGGCACATTTTGGGCTGGGATTGAAATTGATGCTATGATGGGGTTTCTTTTTTTCTTTTTTATTGGAATTCATGTCTATTTCTGTGGTTCAAATTACAGAATTTGTTGAACAAGCGATTTCTAAGTCATGACTGTACAATATTAGTGATTGAAGAACATCAATACTCACAAGATATTTAAATCCATAAAGTAGGGAAAATCTGGTGAAAACTGGACCCAATTAAGGTTTTTTGTTTTCAGTGGGAAAGTGTAACATTTACGTACCTTTTTATCACCGAACATAAAAGGATTTCAACATGCTTTTACTTAAGCTTGATTATGTCCATGGTTTTGAAAACAAAGGAATGGCATAACACAGAAATATGAAAAATGCACTTGTACTACAAACACTATGTGCAACCAGGCACACATGTTCAATTACTGTAATTGGTAAGCTACTTATAAGAGAATGGACAGTTGTCCGTCTATTGGCACAACTTGAGAAGTATAATCTTTCTGGGATGAAGCTATGGAAAAGGCCTCCCACACTACAGACCTTGTTGTGAGACACTGGATTCCAAGAAGCCACCAACTCTATTGTTCAGTAACTAATTACTCTGAGCCTTACTGATGGACACATGCCAAAGCTACAATGATTAGAAAGCAACTCATTAAATCACTGAAATTCTTTGTGAAGAAAAAAGAATCTCTATTGTGTTCTTACATGGCACACTGCCACAAGCAGAAATAATTGCAGGGAACATTACAGTACTGCTAAATAATGCTGAGAGAAGGCAGACATGGTTTTAGGTACATTGCAATCATGTAAGATGTGCGTCATCATAGGTTACAGCATTTATACAAAATATATTGTTTTCTACCAGTCATTCCCCCTCCCTAGATCCCTGGGAACTATAATTTATTTAGAATGCTGGCCATTCTGTTAGAATTTGGTCTTTTCCTCATACTATACTTACCTCATTTCCAAAAGGTTTTTGATCCCATCATTTACAACGAGGTATGTCCACACTCTGTTGTTCCCTAGCAGCCATTTTTTTCTTCTTCTTTTTGGTTGATTTTCTCATGCACACGCTGCAACGATGATTCATAGCATCGCTGATTTGATGGTCCTAAAAACAGGGAGGAGTGAAGGAAAAAGACAAGGAACTAGAAATTAAGAGGAGCAGGACAAAGCAGCAAGGTGAGAGACCAAAAAAAATGGTGCAGCAAGCAACAATGGGAAGATTGGGCAACCACACACGGAGCATCAATAATGACCTGCCATTCTCGAGGGAAAAATCATATTAAGTATGATCACACTGAAAGAGAAGCTAGCTTGGAAACATTTCAGCAAAAAACGACATGAGAAAGGTGTTCTCAAAAATAATGGAGAAAAAACTACTAAGAAACATTTCCAGAACCAAACTGACAGAAGGGGGGAAATGTGGAAGTCCACTGAGGAAATGTTCCATTATCATCCTGGAAACATTGTAAGTGACTTGTGTGGTAAAAGGCTTTTCTCTCACAGAACTACAATTACTAGGTTTCCTGGGAACAAAAAAAAAAGGTTGGTCTACTCCTAGGAGGTGAATAGATAAAATAATGGTATTAATTTATTTTATTCCACCTGCCTACTCCTCCAGTTATCCAAGGAGTAATGTCAATAAGACATCCTAACCATAATATAATCACGAATATATAAAATATTAAAACCAATCAATTGAAAACAGAAGTACTAACCAAACATTTTGAAAAAGGCTTGCCTACCTCAGCATCTCCTTGATATTTATTATTTATTTAAAGCATGTGTCTATGCAGCTGTTACCAATTACCACCAAGCAATGTTGGGGATCAGAAGAGTACCATGTATCTGCTTTGCGGGAGGAGTTTGATTGAGCAAAAGGGTTTGAGTTCTTAGTAAGTACAAATGGATGTTAACATCAGCCTGTAATGGAAGGCTTCACATGACTAGGTATTCCATGCCTCTACCTGAAATCACCAGCAGTGTTGATCAGGGGAAAGTGAGCATGGGTGTTTTGGGCATAGACAGTGCCAGCCAGGAGTAAGGACTGATGTCTTGAATCCCCTGGGCATCTGATTAGAGTTTCGTTTTAGCTGGTGGGCCTGGTCCTTGAGTATGGCATGGTCCATGGACAGTCAGTGTGGTTTAGTGATTGGACTAAAATTGGATATTCCCAGGTTCAAATCCTCCCTATACCATGAAGTTCACTGGATGAACTTGAGCCAATCACTTGCTCACAGCCTAGTTTACCTTGTATAGTTGTGAGGAGAACATGGGCAGGAGATGACAATGTATGAGTTCCTGAGTTCCTTGAAGGATGGAAAACATAAAAAGTAATCAGTCAAACTGAGTTCCTATTCTTCTGAAGAGGTCTTATCCCTAGGCTTTTCAGCATGGGTCTTTTTAATTTGTTCTGGCCTCATACTGTTTTGATCTATCTCCTGATTTTTGCACACATTTTTGCACTTCCAGTTCTCATCCCCCCTCCACCCAGTTTTGTTCTGAGGGGGAGGGGGCATTAGACCACTTTTACCCCAATGTTTTTCTGGAAGTCAATTTTGAGTCAGTTTTTTCCTGATGCATAATGTTTCTGTTGGTTTTTCTCACCCACTTTCAGCCCACTTTTTGTTGACTGGACTGTTTTGATCATATCTCTCCCTTTGCTCCCTCAAAACTGAAGATGAATGATTTATTTTTCTTTTTAAAAATGTCACTAAAATATTGCTATATTACTGGTGTGTTGTAATGAGAGGTTTAGCAAGTTTTCTGAATTCCCAGCTTTCGTGTTTTTTTAAAAAAGTCTGTAGCCTCTACCCTCACTAAGATATGCCTTTTTTCCTTTTATCTATGCAAGAGAATGAGATGGAGATTTATTTTTAATGAAATCTGGGGGTTCAGAAAACCTGCTACACAAATTGTTGGGGTGCTCCAGTAACACAGCAATTTTATAGTGCCTTTTTTTTAAAAAAAGATGTGTGCTGTGATACCACTCATGACACTACTAATGATAACAGCATCTTCCTTTGAAAATTCTCATTATTGGATGAATGTGCAGAAGAAAATAGACTGACTCCACAAGTGTGGAGGGCACAGAGAGTGCAGAACTGCATGACCAAACCAATTCCACTGTTTTTTGATCAACTGCTGTAACAGACAGCTGCATTCTGAGGAGTTGACTCAGTCATAGAACTCCTTGATTGACAGGGAGTTTGAATGGAATTCTAAGGATAGTGGTTAGAAAAACTAGAAGAACAGACAGTGGAAGGAGAATTGTTAACAGACAGTATTGAAGACAGCAAAGTGATCTGCAAGCTGTCTGTGGAGGATTCTCCTTTAAAATGGGAGAGAGACACTTTAGTTTAGGATCAGAAAGGATCCATGACCAGTTATATAACAGGAAATAGTTCTATTATTGCAATGGTGATCCCTAAGTGCTTAACAGGAAATAGTTCTAGTGAAAAGACTGATCCCAGGTCAGCTCAAAAAAGAAAACTGGGAAATTGTGTATATATTCTTAACTCCTTTAACCGAAGAACTACAGTTTGAAGAAGCTTGTATTTATCCATGAGGAATCAGTCTCAGTACTTGATAAAAGTATCAACACTTGTTGGTGGACCACCTTAGATACATATTAAATTACAAAGCATCTCATATATAACCATCATAAATTGCTAATTCCTGTTGTTTTCTTACAAGCCATTTTCATGTTTGGATATGTTGTTAACCTGACCTTCACATTCTCCTCAAGGGAGAAAACAAAACCATTTCAAGTTTTACTTCAAAAAGCCTTTCATGTGTCAAATATTTCTGAACTTTATACAAATAAAACAAGTAATTCTGTTATAGAAAATCAGGAATAGGTTGAGTGTATGGAAAAGTTCCAAATCTATGGCTTGGCCAAGGTGGACCTTTATAGCCCTACAATTACAAAACTGTATTCGTGCTAACTCTATTTAGTCTTTAAAATGAACATTGGGAATGGAGCAGAGGTGTACCAGGAGAAAATGGCACATGGGCCCAGCCTGCTCCGGTGCCCTTGCTGTGCCCCACTTATTGCTGCCAGGACCAAAGGAGGGCGCAGGAGGCACTGGAGCAGGTTGGGCGCCGGACACCATTTTTTCCCAGCGAGCTGGGAGCCTACCATGGGCATGCCACTGGGCACCCCTCAGGGATGGGCTGAGGCCGTCTGCCATTCTCTCGGGCACACCCTGGGGGAGGCACCCTGGTCATCACCAGCCCCCACAACCTCATCGAGGGGCTGGCAGGGCCAGGCACAGCCAGCAGCTGCAGGGGCCAGCAACGGCTGAGTTGCCTCCCCTGAGGCCTTGCCATGGCCCAGGAGAATGTGATCAGATGACCACACACTAGGCACTTCCCTGGAGAAGCCAACAGCAGAGCCATGTTCTCCCAGGTTGCTGGCCTCACCTGGCCCTGCCAGCCCCTTGACAAGGCTGCGGAGGCTGGCAATGGCCAGGGCACCTCTCCCAGGGCCTTGCCTTGGCCCAGGAGAACACCAAAATGCCATAGCTGAGGGCCAGGGACGTAGGTGTAGATTTTTTTAATGGGAGGGTTCAGGGGGGCCACGCTCCCACCCGCTCCTGAGGGGCATGGCCATGTCTCCCCAAACCCCACCCCGGCCTCAGTATTTATTTATTTAATTAATTAATTTATATTTTACATTTCTACCCCGCCAATTTCCAAAGGGACTCAAGGTGGCTTACATACTTATAAAAATACAATAATATAAAATGTTACAAAGTTACATTAAAACATTACAAAAATGTAAACATTTGGAGGATATAAACATATATTAACAGAAATATAAACATTTGGAGGAGCTTAGTAAAGAAGAAAGAGAAGGGAGTGCTCTAACACATTTGGGAACTCCATTCTTCTTCCCAGAGCTCTCCACTATCATCCTTACAGCAGCCCTCTGAGGTAGCAGAGTCTGAGAACACGTGACTGGGCTGAGGTCATCCAGCCAGCTTCTGCAGCAGACTCGGGGCTCCTGAATCTCAGCACAACACTCTACCCACCACACCCTGCTGCCTAGTCAGAGACAGGCCGAGAGTCTCCTGGGAGGCCCAGCAGAGCAGCTCTCCGAGGCCAGGGACAGCAGACTTTCCTGCCCCCTCCCCCCGCCCTCCACCACTGGGTTCCTAGTCAGCAGTCCTTTCTGCCCTCTCCTCCAGGCAGAGGTGTAGCTAGGGAAAATGGAGCCGGGTCAAAATCTGAGTTTTGCGCCCGTGCGGCCCCCCCCCCAATGGGCGGCCGCTGTGATGCTGGAATCCACTCCCAAACAGCATCACTTTCAATGGTGTTTAGGGAGCCCAGATTCTCCTTTTAAATCCACCTGAAACAGCATCACTTTCAATGTTTAAACTGGGGACCTCAGATTCTCCCTTTAAATCCATGCTGAAGGGGGTGGATTTAAAAGGAGAATCTGGGGAAATTTGGGGGGTGCCTGCTGTCAAGGGTGCAATTGTTATGCTAGCAGCACCAAACTTTTAGGGTATCTTTAGGAGACCCTCCTGATGATACCACCCAGGTTTGGTGAAGTTTGGTTCATGAGGGCCAAACTTATGGACCCTCAAATGTGTAGCAACCAACTCCTATTAGCTCCCATTGGAAACAATGGGGGATGGGGGCACCCCCTTTGGGAGTCCATAGCTTTGGACCCCCTGGACCAAACTTCACAAAGCCTGGTTGAAATCAGTAGGAGACTCTCCTGATGATATCACCCAGGTTTGGAGAAGTTTGGTTCATGGGGAGAAGTTTGGTTCATCTCTTATTAGCTTCCATTGGAAACAATGGGGGATGGGGCACCCCTTTGGGAATCCATAACACCTTTGAGAATCCATAACTTGGGAATCCATAAAAAACGGGGGTGGAGCTTTGGACACGTAATGGGAGGGTTGAATACAAGAAATCCCCCCTTACCTACATCCTTGCTGAGGGCACTTCCCCAGAGAGGTTGGCAGCGGGTGGCAATTTTGTGGGGGGGGGGGCACGGGACACCCGGGGACATGGGACCATCCATGTCCCTCTGGCAAATATGCCACTGAAGTAGAGACAATGTGTATGTCTGCATTCCCCCTGCCTATGCACTTAAATTACTTCTGGAAAGGGACATTGCCGGATATTCTATTAGTGCTGACTATATACCAGGCTTTTTGTGTAAGAATTTTTGGAAATAAAGAGAACGAAAAATTTTACGTAACTGTTGAGTTGCCCTTCTTCCTCCAGCTTATTCCCTCTGGGTTCAAATATGAAACAATTATCAGGAAGCAAAGATGGGGAAGCATCCAGGCAAAGCATCCGCTTCTCCATTCAGCTGAAAAGTTACACAAGAGCAGAGCGACATTTGGGGGGAAAAAATCAATATCCAGCTCTGTACACAGCCCTATTTTTAATTTCAATATACTCACATGGTAATTGCTCAGCCTTGTTTTGAATGCCTAGTGGCAACACGCTTCACAGTTGCTGACGCCATGGCTTAGTCTTGTGGGATATAAGGTGAGAACAAGTTGACGTATTAGTGGAAGTTCAGTTTAAGTACGTACATCATGCTGTAGCTTTTACTACCACAGAAGAATCAATAAAGTATGACTCCAGACGTCAAAAGAGAGAGACAAAGGTAGAGGAAAGGAGTGATTGTAAATCCTGCAAGGAAATCCAAGAAACAGACCTTCTAAAATCTTTCCCCATCCATCTACTGCAAATGTGCTTTATGTGTATGTCTCCTTAAGATAGATCATAATTATTTGGCACTCTTTAGCAGAAATATACCTAGCAGTATTCAGACAAGCAGTCCAAATTAGATTCAATTTTCACACAGAGACCCCAAGGCAATGCTCAGCTGTCCCAGCCATAATTCACATTTTACAAAATGCAAATACTAATAAGATATTCTAGCATGATGGATGGTTGTTATAGTCTGTCATGTACATCTAATACATTTGTAAATATTTTCTTTAAATTGTGATGCAGTTGTGAGGCTGCTTGCTAAATGAAAAATTCTAATCCTTGGTATATTAGCATACATCTCGTGCCAATCACAGTAGCATATTTACTTGTTGACCTGTGGCTTATCACTTTCCTTTATGGATTCACAGGAATGTAAGCTTCCTTTTACCATCTGAAATTCAGGGTTTCATATGAGGGCTCTGATTCTTCTTCTTTTTCCAATCTAATTTATTTCAAACTAAAACGAATGCTGTAACTTTTATCAACAGTGTAATAAAATTAGTTTGCTTTTTCTCCGACAATGCAAAATAAAAAGGAAATATGAATTCAGAAACACCGGTGATAGAAAAATGGAAATTATGGCTTCCAATCCTGTTTGCATTGAGTATTTGTGGTTGGATTGGAGCATACTAGCCATAACGGGCTGACAAATTTATGGGTTGAGTTGGTGGTGTCACATCATGTAGGACAGTTTCTGTTAGACACAGTATGATAGTAGATTAATCTATAAACCATCTCCCAGTATAAGTCCATTCACTAATTCTTTTCCACTGAAAGATTAAAGTGTGGTCAGTTGTGGTGCAGTGGAAGAGGAAATAGTATGCTTCCGCTGCTCCGCATTAGAAAATAGTCCCAAATGAATATGAGAATTATCATTCATTTTTAAGTGCTGCCTTTGTAAAAACCATTATTCTGTGCATATTTAAACATGATTCAGTGGACAGGGGGAGCAGGAACCCACCAGGGGAGGAATCTTCAAGCCACCTCGCTGATAAGGCAGGAGGTAGCAGCAAGGCTTGGTTGGTGGGGAGAGCAGGAGGATATGAGAAGCACACAGGCAGCTGCAGACTGCCAAATTCACCTACAGCCAGTCCCACACCACACCAGGTAATGCCACACGCTCAACCTCTTAAAGGGGAAGAAGGAACAGCAAAAGGTGAATGGTCAGGTAGGGAAGCCAAATTAGGCAGGTGCTAGGATCCAAGTACAGCATTCTATGACAAAGAAGGTCCAGCATCTGGGGGATGAACATTCAACTGTACTTTAATCTTTCAGTGGAAAACAGTATAGTTCAGTGATGGCGAACCTATGGCACGGGTGCCAGAGGTGGCACTCGGAGCCCTCTCTGTGGGCACTCGCCCACACATCTAGGCTGGCCTGGGCCACTGACATTTGCACACTGCGGTGAGCAGGAAGGACTCGGCTGGCGGGCCTGGTGCCTGTGCTCTGGGCGGCTGCTGCCCAAGGGGGGGGGGCGGCGCAGAGGAGGCAGAGATGCTTGAGAGGCACAGAGCGGTGCGCGCGGGACTTGCTGGAGACTAGAGCAGGCTGGCCCCTGCTCGAGCGGGTGAGGCGGAGCCAACCGTTTTTTTCTAAACTAAGACCTCAGCATTCAGGTTAAATTGCTGGGTTGGCACTTTGCGATAAATAAGTGGGGTTTGGGTTGCAATTTGGGCACTCGGTCTCAAAAAGGTTTGCCAACACTGGTATAGTTTATCTTCCTGGGGCCTCCTAAGCATTCTTTCCCACAAAATAGTTTGGTCCACTTATTGCTCAAGCCTGAGCATTTTAGCTTTATGGATTGGCTTTGTCTAAAAAAAAGTGACTGGAGGGCTCCCTCTTTGTTAAGTTTCAGAAGGACAAGCAAGCCTGAGCTTTTCCATTAATGTTTCTTATCATTGGCAACTAGGGCTGCCATATGCCTGCTAAAAGTGAACAGCTCCATGCTATTGCTCCCTGTCTTCTGCCAGAGCTCAGTGGAGTGTCAGGGAGACAATAGGATGTCATTGCATGATGCCACAACATCACTTTGAATTAGGAACCCAGCAGTGATATTGTCATATCATGTTACATTCTAGGATTGTTCCCTATTTCTATGGCTTTTACCATGGTGATTGGGGAAACTACTGGAACATTGTGTGATGCCATGACATCACTTCCATGTTCCTAGCCAGAAGGGATGTCTCAACCTTGTGCAATGTCATTTTTCCAGTCTTTGCCCCCAGCCCCCAAAATGCCACTGCAATGCTGGGACTAGGGCTGGCAACCCTATGGGCAAGACTGTGGCTTCGGCTATATTTTCAGCTTTGATGTGTTGCACTACTTTATGTTTCAGTTAGCATTTTGATATCCCTGATTAAAGGACTTGTACTGTGGGTTTTATTTTTTGTTTGTTGGAGCAAATATTAATGTACCATGAGTCATAGCTAAAAGGACATGAATCCTAGATAGATGCATAAACAAAGGATATTTAGTAAACTGCATGGTCAAAATACTGCACTTATTTTTAACAACCTGCCATCAGTGGGATTACTGGTATGCTATATATCCCAGTCTGTTTGACTACAATAATGTCCTTCAACAGCTTGTAATGCCACATCACAACTTGCACCACCCTGGTGTAATGGCTGCTCTGCATGAAGCAACATTCTGATTTTCCAACAGATTACATTGACAAAGAAGGCTGTTATACCATTAACTTTAAATCTTACCATTTTTACTTCTGTACTCCATCTTTCTCTGCTAGAGTCTGAATGCCTGGCCATAAAAGAAATTGCCTCAACAATTCTTTTATTTGTACCACACATTTTTTTAAGATGCTGCAGTGCTAGGCTAGTTTTATGGCACCTGCAAAGGACATCCTTAATCTTTGCCTCTTACAGTGCAGTTGACTACCATTCAGATCATGTTCTTCAGACTTGCATGCTTTACTGCAAGTCACTGAAAACTTTCAGAACATTACCAACAAAAGAATAGATAAAGCTGAAATGGACACCAGACACTTGAAAGATGGTTGCTAAAAATATTTGTATGCAGATATGTGGTGCTTTGTTTGCATAGCTGGGAATTTCTTCATTAGAAGGAGTGGGCTGGGATTTCAATTAGAGATTCCATGTTAAATGTGTATGCAGCATATAATAATTGTAATTCTGTATTTATATTTTAGTGAGCAAAATGCACCATAGGCCCTTGATTTTTCTCTGCTACCATTTGCATAACCAAGCCTTAAGTAGTAGATGCTTGGGAAAGTCATTAATGCAATGAGAATGATTGAGAGCAACTTATTGAACATGGAATTGTATATTCTGATAGTCAATCTGGGAGAGAAAGGTGACATGGCATAGTCTGATTTCATTAGATCTCAGAAGCTAAGCAGGATCAGCACTTGCAAGGGAAACCTCCAAGAAGACTCCACAGAGGAAGTCAATGGCAAAGCCACCTCTGCTTTTGACCTGCCTTGAAAACCCCTTGCTGGAGTCACCATAATTTGCCTGCAACTTGAAAGCACTTTTCACACACAATAACTAAGTTGGCCAAATCTTTGGACACTTAAATATGGTGACTGGAGCTGTGAATGGGCATGGCAGATGAAAAGGACCCCAGGTTCACAGTGCAATGTGAAGTCTTAAAAAAATACATTGGGGGGGAAGGGGTTAAAAAGCCTGAAAATGATGAGATGCACCTGTCGCTTTAAACAATGGATTTCCTCAGGGACTGAGGCGAGGCAACCACATATTCAGGCTTCAGTTTTTGTGAGTAAAATGCAGGGGGAGAGTCTTTACCAGACCTATTTTTGCCTTGAGGGAGGACTCATTGGGTCCAGAAGATTTTGGAAGCCACGGGGCTTCTTTGATCTGTGATACAGTGATTTTGGGAGGGCGGAAAAGTGGAATATAAATATTCTAATATAAATAAATGTATCTATATTGTCCACCTGAAAAGGTAATGCATTTTGATAAATAACAGCATTTTGTTAAATGAAACAGAATTCTAATGGCATGTCACAGACTCACCTGAAAGGATGGTCCCTTAGGTGAAGAGTACAATACATGAAATACATCTCAGTTGACTGACTGCGGGGGAAGGGGGAAATACAATCAAGAATGTATTTCCCATTTTAAAAAAAGAAAGTTGAAAGCAAACTGAATAACTAAAACTAACAACGTTAATACCAATTTAATAAAACCAAATCATATTTATGGAAACAATCTATGCACATCCTTAATTTGCGATTTAAAAGTCCAGCATTAAGTATTCCCCAAACAGTGATTTACTATCTTAGGGTGAACCAATTCATAATATTTGGCATACTCTGAAGGACAACTTAGCCTCAAACATCAGCCCTGGTGTGGAGGGAGGAGGTAAGGATTGGGAATTAGGCTAGAGTTGCCATCTCTGACTTGGGAAATCCGTAGAGATTTGGGGGTGGAGTTTGAGGAGGATGAAGAGGAGATGGGGCTCAGCAGCTCTGCAAGTCCATGAAGTCCTCCTTCCAAAGTCGCCATTTCCTCCAAGGAAATTAATCTCTGTAGTCTAGAGATCCATTGTAGTTCCAGAACTCCAGGCCCCATCTGGAAGATGGCAACCCTAAATAAGGCCCTGGGGAAATAGTTTTTACTACTTCCTCTTGTCAGCACTATTTCCCCAACTGAAACTGATACCCCAAGCTATTTTTACCCCTTGTGGGGGTGGGGTAAGGGAGTTCAGAGCTGGTGATATGCAGTGTATCATTGGGGCCTATCCCTGGTGTTTGCATGTAGCAAAAAGAGGTGAGATGAGGTGGCTGGGTGTGTGTGTGTGGGGGGGGGAATGGCCTACTCTGCTTCACACTACAAATGGGGCAATACATTTCTCAAAGTTCCTTTCCATAATAGTTTCCTCTCAGTGGAAACTCAGCACAGTATGCAAAGATCTTAGAACTTTTCTCTCTGACGTGCTTTTCTCTCTCAGGCTTTTTCCAATGTCCAGAGAATGTGAAAGCGCTATAAATGTGACACCCCCACATCTGCAGTCCAAAGTGGTCCCTAAGAATTCTACCACTATTTCCTTGTACTACATGTCTAGGCCAGCACTCTTAATGCTTTCCATTTAGGGAACAGGTAGGGACTCTCTCAGCAGGACTTTTTCAGGTCCTTAGCAGTCACCTCAGATGTTGATGGCATTGTCTGCCTCCCTTGGACATTTCTCTTTTTCATCAGAAAGTTTTCTAAGACAAATCTGTCATATAAAATACAAGGGTATATCACTTACTTAAGACTCCCACACTGTCTGCATGTGTCCACAAAAGCACTTTGCTTTGAAGGTTCAAACATCAGAGCTCTTGGCTAGTCACTAAGTAATATAGCTATTTTAAACCAACCAAACCACCATGACAATAATGTGGTATTACAAGCTGTATTATATCCTTGCGCCTTCAAATGCCATCAGGTACAGGGCTCTGTAGGAGAAGGTGGTCTCAAAGAAGATGACATCCTTCCAACACTGTGAAAGCTCTCAGCAGGATATTGTTTTTAATCTAGAAACACATACAAGCAACTTGCTACTCCAAGCAAATCAGAGCAAACCCCCCCCCCCAAAAAAAACCCCCTGATATGGGATATTTTTATTTCTTATCAATGCATATGCTTTAAAATATAAATGTTAATACTGAAACTTGGTAACAGTGCAGTTTTGAGGGGGATGGCAAAAGGCTCTGAAAACAGTGAGACCCCTGCACTGGCATAGACTCTGTTGAAGGGCACGTATGCCAGCGCCAGGGAGCTCCACAGCTATACGATGCCCAGGCACCAAGACAGCTGTAGCACCTCTCCAGCACCAGTGCCAATGGGGACCTTCCCAGGGTGGGATCGATTATAGTTGGCTTCCTGAGCCCTTTCAACCCAGGGACACCTCCTTTTGCTGGTGCACACTCATGCCAAAAAAAATGGATGGAGCAGCCCATTCAGCCACATAAGGACTTCTCAAAGCAATTGGAGGTTGCCTCTATTCTTGCTGGACACAGCACCTCAAACCTCTGGGAAGGAGGTGAGAATGTGCCGTGCCCAGCCACTGCACATATACGGTACCCCCCGCCCCCAGGATTGAGATGTAAACAAAGGTTATTGGGGAAAGTACCCGACTGGTTATTTGCTATCATTTTTCAAATCACCTTTACAAAGCCTGGAAATTTGGCTGATTTTTTTCCCCTTCTTATGACATATTCCGAGGATAAAATGGGGAAATGTTGTGGACCATTTTGGGTTCCCATTTGGGAGAAAGGTATAAATAAAGGGAGATCCCTACAGCATTTTATTCAAGTCCCCCCAGCCCAAGCCCAGAATTGCCTTTTAACTGAAGAGTTTGTGTAGTAAGAAGATTCCAAAAATATTATTAAAAGTCCAAATGTATGTAACTTGAGATTTAATGAACAATTTCTTTGATTGCACATTTGCCATGACCCAGCAACAGTTTTATGATAGTTTTATTATAACCATTAGGTCAGCAAAAAGAAAACAAAACAAAATCAAATTATACACATGTTCAGAAATCCATAGTATAAGACCTATACACAAAAAGCCATGACCTAACAATGTTTGCTGTTTCAACTATTTCACTGTTGCTCCTTTAATTAATTTGTTATATGTAGTATATTTTTATCCCACCTTTTGCAAAGAACAGGAAAAACTGCTGGATCCTAAGGTTCATTTTTCAGATTGAGGAAGAGGAATTATTTGCCGTTAGCCCCCCCTCTTCTGCAGACCACCCCCATAGCAGCCAGTGCTATTCCTGGGGTCACCAAAATCCAGCAGAAGTGTATATATTGTTTAGCTGTACCTATTTGTGTTAAGTATGTGTTATGTTGCTCATAAATAACACAAATAGCTACAGCTAGACAATTTTTGAGCATGGCATACCAGATGCATTCTGGCCAAATGGCCTTCCTCAGTGGTCACAACTAAAACATCTAACATCCAGACTGGAAATAATGTTTATTATAATCTTTATGACTGAGATTAACTGATTTGCAAAAATAACTTCAAATGGCACAAGAATATTCACATACTATTAGAATATTCATAATAGATTGATATATTATCCCAGGATACATCAAATTCGTGAAGGGAAGATGAGGTATGTTTGCTATAAGGATGTAATGGTATTTCAGTCATAAGATACCAGTCGTAAATAAGATACCAGTCGTAAATCTAGAGCACGTAGTGTAAGATAAAGTTACCATAATAGTAGAGACCATCTTTCTGGAAAGTCTGTGCAGAGAACACCACTTGTGATCTTTTGTATGGGGTGTGTCTAATTCTCCGTTTTCTGTTTCATTTGCTACACCACAACTATTATTATTATTATTGTTGTTGTTATTATTATTATTATTATTATTATTATTATTATTATTATTATTATTATTATTTATTGGGTTTATAGACCGCCCTCCCCCGAAGGGTAAGCAGCATTTTATCTTCCCCACCAGCACCATATGATCTACAATATTTACAGCCCATAACCTGAGGCAGCTGGGGACAGCATCGCTGCTGTGCTGCCCCAATGCCTCCAGAGGGCTTTCTGGCAGTGTGGGGAGGTAGAAAAAAAATAACCTCCCCAGCCACCTGAAAGCCCTCCATAGGGGAAAACAGAACATAGCCATAAGTCTGTCTTCCCTGCTGGCAGTGTTCTTGGGAACAAAGTCCAGTGGGAGCCACCTAATGTCAGCTCAGCCTCCAATAACACCCCTGGAATACCCCCACTTGTGTCAGCCTCCAAGTTAGGCTGATGCAACTCTGGAAGTGGTGTCTGGAAGCAGGTCAGGGGCTATGGAACTCCACAGTGCCCACCTGCCTCTATTGCCCTTCTGGCAGGCATAAGTACCAAGGAGAACAAAAATGATGGCGCAAACCTGTGCCAACGACAATTTTGTCTCCCAAAGGGGCACAAGTTTCTAAGTTCAAGAAAATAAATTCTAGTTTTGCATCTACATGGTCTAGCACACCTGAGTTGTTTTAACAGTGGTGCACCTCCACACAGAAATCCATCATGTTATGGTTACCGTTAGTTACTTTTCCTTACTAGCTGGCTCACCTTGTAGAGTGAGAATCTGGAATTCACACATGGATGCTTAACCTGGCAAGGGAAAAAAATGGTTTTCTGAACTTCTGTAACAAGAAAACCTAATGCTCAAAGACCACAACCAGAAGTAACCCTTAGCCTTTCCATTTGCCTTTAGGAGGTGTATTCACTCAAGACCATTCCTTTTGAACAATGGCGGCAAAAAGTGCATCAGGTAAATGTAGCTGTAGTCAGCAGTTTATTACCAGCCCTTGGCAATGTTTATTCACAAAACTAGACCAACTGTGTTCTTGAATGCCTTTGGTAAATGCTGTTCTTGTTTCTGCAAGACACACCTGTGCCATTGCAAGATAGGTGGAATTAACACATCTTGCTCTTAAGGCCCTTTCCGCACAGGCGGTAAAGAGCACCCCAGGGATGCTAAAAACAGCATCCCTGGGGAGGGGTTCACACGGCCACCACTGCTGCATCGCAGCAGCGCCGGCCTCGCAACCCCCGAGCGGCGCAAAGACGCTGCTTCTAAACCTCGCTCCCTGAGCAAGGTTTTTCGGAAGCAGCGTCTTCTAACCACTGCTGTGCGAACGGCAGCAGCTGGAAGGCGCCATTTCCCCTCCCCTTTCCCGAATGCCTTACCATCCCCTCAGGCCTTCTGGCTCGTTACACAGGCCAGGGGACACCCCCCCCGCTGCCCTGCGACTCCAGAGCTGTCGCGCAGGGCAGTGGGGAGCGTGTCCCCTGGCCTGTGCGACGCGCCGGAAGGCTGGAAGGGATGGTAAGGCGTTCAGGGGATGGCACAGCCTCTGCGCAGGCTGCACCGTCTTCCCCACCCCTACCGGGACCGTTCATGTGAACAGTCCCAGGGGGGTGTGTTGGCGTCGTTTATGTCGACGCACCCCCGCTGCGTGGCCGTGCGAAAACAGCCTTGGAAATCACAAATAATCGGGTCTTTTCTATAACAACATCTGTTTGCAAGATTATAATGCCAGATGCATGGTACAGTAATGCACTGCCAGTTTGCCATTTGCTACATGCCCTCTGTATTAAATTGCTATACAGTGAAGAGTCATTTGTGCCCACATATTTTCCTTATGCCAGCTGCCAGCTGTCTGCCTATCCACTCTGCTGCTATTTATTTTCCTCCAGAAGAACTAATCTATTTCTGTACTTCAAAGAAGGAAAAATCATCTTATCTTACTTGGGGCTTAAAATTAAATGGTTAATGAAGATAATAGGTTAACAATAGATGATATTTGGAAAAGTCAGCTTTTCTTTTACTCACCTTTCACCAACTTATAATAAACAATGTCCTGTCAAAGAAAGTCACGAAATTCAAATTTCATGGAAGTAAATAACATCTTCTTCTTCTAGACAGTGACAGAGAGCATTGCTGGCACATATTGGCACCAGTACTCATGCCCATTTAGATACAAATACAAATACAAATACAATACCTGTAATGGCATATAAAAAGTGGTAAAATACAAATTATGTTAAAACCAGTTGACTAAAATTTACACAAAGGTTTCACCCTTGATCCAAGTGCCTTTGTTAAAAACCTGGCAACTGATTCAGTAGTGTGGGGATGATGGTCACTAAGCAAGTATGAAACTATTTCCTTGTCTGATCTCACTGAAAATTTCTTCAAGATGGCCTCAAGAAAAAGCAACCGATAGACTGCCAAATCTTTACAATGAAGGAACACGTGTTCAGTTGTTTCGGGTAGGCCCGCTGCACAGGAACAAGTCCTGTTCTCCTGTGGGATGCCATGATATCTGCCTCTTATTTGGGCAGTCGGTAGCACATTAAGCCGAGCAAGCATAAAATATCTACGGAGATGTGGATTGATTAAATTACTCAGATATTTAGGCATGAAACCCGGCAATGGTGGTGAAATGCCATAAAATGTGGGAGAACAAGTTCTGCAGGCTCCAGCTGTGAGAAGCTGCCCTTCAATGTCAAGAGTACGTTGTTTCAAAACTCCGAAAGCCTGTCTTTCGTCCATCAGTAGGAGTTGGTCAAAAGATACACCTATGTTGTTTATTTGATTGATAATTTTGGTGTGCCAGGTGGAGTGGAAGTGGTCGCTTAACAGAAGATATGTCAGACTGCCCGGGAGGGCTCTAAAATGTAGGCGAAGCCAGTATTTAAACAAAGAAAGCCAAACCCGGGAAAAAATCGTCTTGGCTCCGGTTTCTAAACAAAGAACTTGATACGTGACTGAGTTTGGAAGACCCAATAAACGACGAAAAAACAAAGATTGAACACTCTCTAATTTCTCAGCGGTTTTTGCTCCCCAGATTGGAGCTCCGTAAAGTAATTGTGGCAGTAGTTTTAACTGAAAAACTTCCATTGCGGCAGGAAAAAATTGACCGCCTCTGGTGTGAAAAAATCTGGACCATTTAGATACAGAACTGACTAGTGCAATTTCCTAAAGTCCAAAGTTTACATAGACATTGGAAAAGAATAGATATACAATGCCCACTCTCTTCAGCTCACTAAAACCAAATAGGCCTAAACCAAATGGAATGTTGCCAATAAAATAAATCCAGAATTACAGTTTAAACAGTAAAGATCTGACCTCAGTATAAAATAAATGTTTGAGAGAAAGCATAAATGATTTCTTCCCAGTTTCTTCAGACATAGAGATCATCAAATCTAATTTGCTTTGCATACTGAATGGTAAAGGCTTTCTGGTCCCTGGCTGCTGCCATCATCCTACAAATTATTATACATAAAAAAAATGAGTTCTGTCTCAAAAATGATGCCAATGGTGCATGAGCTAGAAAATAATGAAAAAAATACACCAATGAAATTACTGAAAACATCAGAAGAAATGAATTAATGGTGATTGCTCACCAGTTCCTTTCAAACATCTTTAGCAGTGTGCTAAGAAATAAAACATTGAAATATGAGTACCAGATATGAATTTGTGGCTAGGATTTAAGTTTTGTTCAAAGTTCTAATCAAAAATTAATGGTTCCATATTTTGTTGTAAACTCTTCTTGCTGAATTTCAGGGGGGAAATAGTCTGTTTCAGTCAAAATAACAAAGACTAGTAAATCCACAGCAAGCTACCTTTAAGGCTGTGCCAAAATAAATGTTAGTCTTTAAGGTATGGTATCCAGGAGTGCCTTTGTTTGAGTGTAGGCAACAGGGCAAGGAATCTTTTGGGTAGGGGGGGGGCAGCTTTCGCTGCCACCAGCAACAGAATGATCATTACAAAGGAGGAACTGCCTGCCTTGGTATGTTTAGCTGGCACTTAGACAAAGGAATTGTGAAACAAAGATACCTCTGAAGAAAAGGTATTTCTTTCCTTCCTTCCATGAGGTAGGGATGCTTAGGAGATGTGGCTTTATGCTAAAAGAAAAGCAGCAGCAACTTACTCCAATTGCAAGAAGTTTATTGAGACACCCCACCCCACAAAAAAGATGCAGGTAGAAATTGGAATATGCACAAGGCTGCATGCACAGTATTGGATATTGTGCTATCATTATGCAACAGGAATCATTCACCTTCAGGACTGTCTTTCCTACACGGGATAATAGCAGTTACAAATTACTACAACAGTACACAATAGCTGATTGTGGGTGCAGCCAAATTTTAACTGGATAGTCCAAAGATTCAGATTCAATAGAAGGCAAAGAGGAATGAAAGCACAAATTCCTCAAACTGCTAAATGCATCCACTAACCAAATACCTTGGCATGTGGGGGGGAAACAGCTGAGTTGAGCATTTTTGTTTTTCCAGTGTATGCCAGCAAAAGAACATTTTGTGCTAAGTAACGTCAAATTGTTTCCAACTTCTGACTATCCTGTGAATTACTGACCTCCAAAATGTCCTATCATTAACAGCCTCAAAAACTGGTTTCCTTTAGTCAGTCCATCTCATGTTGGGTCATTTTCTTTTCCTGCAGCCTTCAATTTTTCCTAACATTATTGTCTTTTCCAGTGACACTTGTTTCATAATGAGACTGTGGTGAAATGGGCTTGCTTTGCCTGGCAGGTCCTAGTCCGCTCTATGCACTCTCCCAGGGGTTGCCAACTTTTCCTGGGGAGGGCTAGCTTTCTCAATGGATGCAACGTTAACAACTCCACAAACAACAAACGCGCTGCATCAACCGCTGCTTTATCAATTGCGCTAAGCCCACATATAAAGTGCAATACATAAAGTGCAACCAGTGAAAAGTGCAAACAACATCAGAGCCTAGACTCTTACACATATCACATCACCCTACAACATAGTGAAGGTGACTAAACGATGTCTTCTTCACTCGGTCCTATGTCTTTGTCCGTATAGGTACTTGGACGGGACCTCTTCTTTGAAGATAATCAATCACTTATCAATAGCTGCATATACTGCATTCCAGTCAGTAGAAGTAAGTCTGATCAATGCGGACCAGTCTGAGCCAAGTCCGTCAATTGAATATCCAATAATAAACGGGTTGCTCTACTGTAACCGTTTTCGATAGATTCTTCTTCAGATTACAATTCTTCAATCTTAATCGGGATAATTACTCAAAGCGCGTTTGTTGTTTGTGGAGGGCTAGCTTTCTCTCTGGGGAAACCGCTGCCACCACCTGATCATTTGAGAACTGCCCACTGGGGAAGATCAGGATTCCCCAACTTCCTTTCCACTTGGGAGGCCTCTGCCTCAGTTTCTCTTGGTCCCTCCTCTCTTGGGGTCCACAGGGTAGGCTGGAGGGCTTGCAGGAAAAGCTGCTCAGCCTTCTTTCACCTCCTATTTAGATAGCGCAATCAAGACAGTGGGGCATTCGTGGTACAGAGAACCATTCTCCACATCTAAGGTTCCAATCCAATCCAAACCAAAAACCTTTATTAGGCATAAACCAGAAGTACCATACATTCCAAATACAAAAACACATCTAAGGTTTAAAAGTGTTTATTAAAAGTAAAAATGGATACCAGTATATTTTAGCACAGCACCAGATGGAGCAAGGTTTCCAAAATAAAGGAGATGAAACCGCAAACCCCCTGCCCCTATCTCTTAATATACCCTACCTAGCAGTTGTTGAACATAGGGTAGGCATCTAAAACTTAGAAGGTTGCAATTCTCAAAGAGTTCACATTCCTGACTGAGCACATGGTCCAAAAATGGTCACTGCTTTCACAGCCCAGGTACTAGGTCTGCTTCCCAGCAGAAGGAAAGAGAGAAGAGCCCTTGCCCCTCCACTTCCAGCAATTTGTCAGATCCCAGACCCCAGCCTCCTTTGACCTGGTCATGCTGGGTCAAGATATCTTTTTCCCCTAGATCAGGTAGCATTTCCTGATGTTTCTCTGGAATTTCTAAGTCTTCCAAGTCTATGATACCTGAATGAGGAGGGGAAGAAAACAGAAAAGGGGGGGAGGAGCCATTTCTCCACAGAGACCAAAGGTTCTAGGAGAGTTCAGGTTTGATTTGATCTAGAATCCACATATTTGTCTTTTTTGGCAGCCCACGCTATCTGTAAAACTCTTCTCCAACATCACCATTCAAAGTCAGCTTTCTTTATTGTAAAAACAACATTGGGCTTTTTAAATAGCTTGAGTTCTAGTGCCCTGTTGTGTCATTGGCTTTTCTATATTGCAAACTGAGGGCCTCATAAAGGACAGGGTGGATTTCCCCAGCCAGTCATTCCTCTCACCCCAGTATGCAAAAACCAAATGTCTGGTTGGGAACATTCCAAGCTACCTGGCCAAAGTTAATCCTATATGAGTCATCTACTTTTCTACCAACTGGAAGACTTCTCAGGTTCATTTCAGATACCAAATTTTGGGGAGCAATGAAGAGGAAGGGTTAGTTTTGATACCCCACTTTTCTCTGTCTTTAAGGAGTTCTAAAGCTGCTTACAAACTTCTTTCCTTCCTCTCCCCACAACAATCATCTGATGAGGTGGGAGGGGGGGACTGATAGAGTTCTGAGAGAACTGTGATCAGCCCAAGGTCACCCAGCAAGTTTCATATGGAGAAGTGGGGAAAGAAACCTGGGTCTTTAGATTTGTGTCTACTGCTCTTAACCAGGAAAAACTAAGTAACTTTGGTAACTTGAGAACCAGTGTGCTGTAGTGGTTCAGCATTTCAGACTACTATCTGGGAGACCTAGGTTCAAATTCCTACTTATGGAAACTTACTGGGTGACCTTGGGTCAGTCACACTCTTTTAGACTAACCTACCTGACAGAGTTGTTGTGAGGACAGAATGGAGGACAGGAACAAAATGAAAGCCATTTTGAGTCCCCGTTGGGGAGAAATGTGGGATACAAATGAATTAAATAAATAAATAAGAGTCAGCATCAATTTATCGTAATTATCATTCTAAGGCCAAAGAGACCCCGGTTTAAATTCCTACTTGCCAGGATGTTCACTGGCTGACCTGGCACACAAATTGCTATGAGGATAAAGTGGATTGTGTCTGCTGCCATGATGAAAGAACAAGTACAAATAAAATAAACGTCTTTATTTAGATACTTATACTCTGTTTTGCTTCCTAATGGGGACCAAAAGCAGCTTATATTATTCTCCCCTCCTTCATTTTATCCTCACAACAACAACAACCCTGTGAGGTAGGTTAGGCTGGAAAAGTGCCCAAGGTCACCCAGCATTCTTCCATGAAAGAACAGAGATTTAAATAAGTCTTCCAGATACCAATAAGTCATGCTAATTGCATATATGAACGCCCATTGTTTTGCTGTGTGTTTTACTTGTCGCCCTTGGACAAGGGATCTCTGATATATTTTCAGCCCTCCTCTGCTTCCTCCTGTCCAATCTCATTTGCCTCTTGGTCTAGATTTACTCCAGGATCTGTGCCGTCAGATGGCATCTTATTTATCCCCGACCTTTCCTGTACAGTCATCTTTATGTATTTTCCAGGTTATTTATTTGTGCAACTGTGCTTTATTACCACAGACGAACAATAGAATAAAAATAAACCATTCGGCTTTCTTTTAAACACAAAAGGAACAATTCAGCACATCCATCAACTAGCAAAAAGACACTTGTGGCAGCAGCAGTGAAGCTAAACGTTCTGGAACTAAATAGAGTGACTTCACCATTTGCATTTCAATAGGCCACATATTCATTCAGCCCAGAGATGCTTTGTAAAAAGTACTGCTGTATGAACTCTCTGGAAATAAACTGAAAAGCTTGGTTGTTGCTTTCAACAATGGAACCCAACGCAGAAGAATTTTGTTTCTGCTTAGAGTTTCTTCGGGGTTCTTTTTTATTGTTTTGTTACAGTCTCTGTAATAACGTATTTACAAGATTCACAATTTCCAGATTCTTTCTAAGAAAATTTCATTTGCTTATTCAGGTTAAAGAGCTACTTAATTTTGAAATATTTCCTGATAATCTTCACACTAATTTGCCTGTGGACTCCCCAGAAATAAAGATAATTTTCTGGAAGTAGGCTCCATTGAAAAGACCTGAATAGGATTTTGGGTAGAACCTCTTAGGATGGCACAGTGAGCCAACGCTCAGTGCAAGTTGCAGCATGATATTTGCAGGAGAAGCAATTCCTATGAAGGGAAGGAGGGCAGGATGGTAAAGCCCAATCTCCTCAGATGTCAGAAGCTAATTAGCCTTAGTACTGTTGGGTATATTGGTTGATATAGCAGAGTTTTGCCCAGTCATAGAAGCATGATGCTGAGTGCAGCAAAATCAGTCATCCCAAGAAGAAAATTGCAAAAAGTAAAACTTATGTTTATTCAAGTAGATTCTGTTTACATTCTTGTTGCAGTTGAAAGAAAGATAGAAATCCTAATCTAAAGAACACACTTTCCTATACAAGTGGCCACCTATTACAGCATCATGTGCGTGCACAAAGCATGGGGTATTTGCTTCTATAGGAGAGACCTATGGAAGCATCTGCCTCCATGCAAGTCCATGTGGAGAAAGATAAAAGAGCAATGATTACGGAGTCAAAAGAAGGAGAGATCAGAGGGCAGCTTTCAGCTTCCAGACAAAGAAAGGAACACCCCAAGAGATAACATTGATACACTTAGAGAGATTTAGACCCCACCCCCCACCCCGCAATGTCCAGACATGCTGAATTGCTGTCTCTAACAAGTAATTGGATGGGAGACCACCAAGAAAGACCCTGCAGAGGAATGCAACAGCAAACCCCCTCTGCTTTTCACAAGGGGTGAAAGCTCCTTGCTGGCAGAGGCATAGCAAAGGGGGGAAAGTGCCTGGTGCACTGATGTGTCCTCTGCCCCTGTCCCACACAGGAACACCCCTGCCACGCCCCTGCCACACCTCTGGAATGCCCTCTCCATGCCCCCACAGGGGCACGCGCCTGGTGCGTCGCGCACCTCCTCCCCATTGGAGCTACGCTTCTGCTTGCTGGGGTTGCCAGAAGTCAACTGCAACTTAAGGGTATTTACATATATAATTGCTTACAGCAGGAGTGTGAATGTAGATTTCAGCTTAAGTGTCAAGCGTGTACTGGAAGTAAGAATTGTGACCCACAGGAGTTCAAAGTTGCACCCTTTACTGATTCATTGTCCCCATTTTGCTGAATGAGTGAAAAGGACTCAGGGTTACCCAATGAAATTTAATGTCTGTAGGATCAACTTAGCACTTATTCATGCATAAATAAGGTATCAACACTGGTGTCACAAGATATATACACATGTATGCATATCATGATAAAATAATCAAATGTAATCATTTCTGCCCTGGAGAGCAAAAATAAAAGTAGAACCTCCACCAGCAATGTATCTGCATGCTTGGTAAGTACAGCAAAAAAGAGCCATCCTTAGCATGCCTTGCCTATGACATTCAAGGAAGGATTGGCTTATTTATTGTTATGTCACCCTTCCTTTAAGTAATTCAGGATGGCAGACATAGCATAGTGGTTGGTCCTTCCCATTTGTCCTCACAACACCCCTGTGATGCAGATCAGACTGAGAGGTGGTGACAGGCCCACGATCACCCAGGAAGCTTTATGGTTAATGGGAAATCTGATCACAGGTCTCCCAATTCCTAGTTCAATACTCTAACCACAACACAACACTGGCTTGCCATTGAAGATGAGTGCTAATCTAGGTGTACTTTTTATCCAGTCCTGTAGGATGGTTGTACCTATATTTGTATGCCTGCTTGAACAGTTCTCAACCACAGAATTGATTGTTGCCTCTTTTTATTAGCATCCTTAGCATGCCTTGCCTATCACTTTCAAAGAAGTACCGGTTTATTTATAAAGACCCAAGCCCTGTGCGTGCTGCACACCCATGGGCCATTGTCAGCCAGGCCCACGGAGAAACTGCTCCACAGGCCTAGAACATTCTTCCCCACCCCCCACCCCAGCCTTCACAAAGCACTTCCCCTCCCTCCCACCCCAACCATCCAAATTCTATCCTCCCCAACCATGATACTCACCTGCCAACCTTCCCCCCAGCCTCACCTCCCCCTAGCCACATCTTCTGATCCTTCCTTCACCTCAAACCTCAGCTTCTCACCCTTCCCCATCCCATCCCAAACCTTGCCTTGCCACCCTCCCCTACCCCAATACTAACCTGCCAACCCTCCTCATCCTAATACTCACCTCTGACCCTCCCACCACCCCTAGCCACACCTTCACACCCTCCCATCACCCCAACCCTTACCTTGCCATCCTCCCCAACAAGAACCCTCACCTTTCCAACCTCCTCCACCAAAGTCACTCCGTTCCCCCTACCCCAATCCACCCCACTAATCCACTCCTTTCCACCCTCCCCCTATCCTCACCTTCTCTCCTACACCAAGCCACGCCTCTCCAACCTCTTCTTCCCTCAAGCCACAGACCCAGAGCCAGGTAAGTGGCATGTGTCATGCTTGGAGCAAGGGGGGGGGGGCTACAGTTCCACGAAAGCCCATTGCAGGGGATATGCTTCCTCTTCCACCCTTTCCTAGGGCCCATTTGTCTCTCCCACACAATGAACTTTGCTGCTAATAAATCAAAGTATTGAAAACCTCAAAAGCTTCAAAAAGCAGTCTCACAGTTTTTTGGTATGAATATATCACAAAACAAATATAGGATGTACATTTCTTAAAACAGTACAATTCTATAAAAATTCAAAGACTCTTATGCAACCCTTCATAGCTGTGCAGAAACGTACAACATACAATTTAGCTGTGAGGCTCCAAACGTGTCAAGAAAGGCTTTCCTGTTGAGGACCAAAAAGCAGCAGAGAGCCAAGCTGCAGAAAGCCAGTCCCTGGAAAGCAAGAACAACACTGAAGAGCTTGTTCTGTAATAATCTTTGTCATTTACAACTTCAGACAAGGGCATATAATCAGACCTTACAGAAGTATTTTCACAAAGTCATACCTTATCCAGGGGTAAGACAGCCCATTTAAGCAGCTCAGAATTAAGGGCTTGATAATCCGTGCCTTGCTCTAGAGCACAGCCTCTTTAGAGCTTGTGTTTAGCTGTGTTTGGAGCTTCACAGCTAAAGTATATGTTGTATGTTTGTTACTGCGCAGCTATAAAGTCTTGCATAAGATTCTTTGAAAGTTGATAGAATTGTATTGTTTTAAGAAGTGTACATCCTAAATGCGCTTGTGATATATTCATAAGAACTGTAAGACTGCTTTCGAGGATTTAAATACTTTCTTGATTTATAATATTTAGTAGTAAGGTACTTTAAGCTTTTTTGGTGCAGATTACTTTATTTCCACCACCTTGAGGATGGCAATCATAACACACACACACACACTCACACACACACAGGGTTGCCAAGTTTGAGGTCCCATTGTTTAACATCATTACAAGAGGCAGCAAGGGAGAATGTAAAAATTATAGATGTTGTAAGCATGATGATTGTTGGAAGTGAAAGACTGTAAGCTGTTTCCTGTCTCAATGACAGAGGAGGAATTATCAGTGAGTTAGATAGCCAGAGGGGGGTCAAAACACTGGGCATCTTTCTCTACCATTCTGACACTATCCCTTTGGTATGTAGATAGCTACTCTTAGAGAACTTCTTTCCTTCCTGCTTCTCCTCTCTCCGCCATTCTTACACACACCTTCCATCTCACACTATGTGTGCAGAGAGTTGCAGACAGTATCTCTCACCATCCAGCTAGATAGATTAGAATAGGGAGCATGGCTTCCACTTTTCTGAACAGAATGGAATTCACTAATAAAGACAAACTGACAAACAAATAGAATCATTCATAATTTTGGTTAAAATTGGTAGAAAAGGATCAGTTTAACAGAGAATATGTTGCTGGAAAGGAACATTACCAATTCTAACCAATTCCAATATAATTCCTCAACAATTGTGAAAATGAAGTCCATTACCACTAGATGGCTCCTTCCTGCATCCCTGTGAAACAGCTTCTAATATTTCCATTCCTTCTGGTGTTTACACTGACAGCTCCAATAAAATTTTCTCACAATTGCAACTCAACTATCAATGGAAATAATTTCGCTAAAAACTTGCTGTAAACAAAAATCTGCAAGGAATCAAAGTCATTCTGCAGTGAGAATTGTTGCGTGGGAGGAGAATGGCCACGTAAATGTAGTTGAGAATCTTACTATATAATTGAGCAGTGTGTTTCCAACGATGAACCAGAAAAAGCCAGGGCTGCTTGGAGCTGTGATCCTCGCCCATCCAGGATGATCTAGATTCCAGCTCTTCTGGGAGGGGTAAGGACTACATTTCTCAGCAGTCCTTCCAAAGGCTGCTCCTGTAAGGAATGCTGCTGCCCTTATGCAGGTGAAGAGGAGGAAGTGCTGTTCCAAAGAGGAGGTGGTGCTGTTGCGAAAGCAACTACACAAAGGCAACAGGCACCCTGCTGGCTCTCCCACTCTCACCCAAAGCTGGGATCTAGCTTTGCAAATGTGTGTGTGTGCACACGTGTGCACATGTGCGCCTATGGAGTTCTCACCATCTTTACAGGTATCCTGCTACCTCCAGTGGCAAATTCAATAAATCAGTGCTCAGGGTTCAACCTGGCAGTGAGATCCACCCTAGCTGCCCCATAGGACACAGCTAGCCTGAAGGGTCAGGCTGGCCCCACTCCAATCTCCATGTGGAGATTGGACACCCATTTGCTGCTGGCCTCAGCTGCCTGGGTCTGCTTTAAACTTCAGGCTTTGAGCCTCACTGTCACCAGTAGCAAACTCAACAGTTTTATTGCTAGTTTCTCATAAAAAGGTAGCAGCACAGGTATACAATCCAGAGTCATAGTATGAACATTTATTTATATTTATATATTTTTATTATACAGGTTTGTGGCAGTTTCTCCGCCAAGCTCCACACTTGCAAATGTCAGTAGTGACATAGTGTCTGATTGCTGTGTGATCTTTCAGACTTTTCTAGTTTGAAGTCAAACACTCTATGGGGCAGGTTTTGTTTACTTATCTAGCATTTCACTTTCTATAAGCATTTCACAGAAGCCATATAATGCTTTTTATTAGGAACAAACAAAATGGCCCCAAATAGTATGCCGGCTTTCAAGTTTCCAGATATCTTCATCTGGCAGGATGTTAATAACAAAAAAAGGTAGAAAGGTGGGATGTTTCAGGCCATGATCTTAAAGTCTAGCATTGCTACCACTGCTGTGTGAAATTCTGAGCAGTTAAGCAAATATGAAATGGGACTAATGTCAGTTTGGATCTTTGGCATTCTCCAAGAAAGCAGCAAAATATTGATTTTTTAAAAGGTAGTTGATCAAAAGTCTCTCTAACATCAGCTGAAATACACATCTAGACTGACCACAGAAAAATGTGGTAGTCAGCAAATTAACCAACCTAGAGACTAATTTTAGGTACTGTATTAGGGTTAAAAATAATGGAAACCAAATTGTGTAGTGGGGCAAAATCCCTAATCAGCTTTTTCCCATCAAGGTATTAAATTGTTTACTTTGTACATTCAGAAAGAGACGTATGTGCTAGATAAGCATGTAAACAAATTCATTATGGGGATGAATTTGCCGAAAGAGATCAGTCACAACGTATAACATCCATTTTAGTCACCAACAGAATATCCAGGCACAAACAATGCAATCAAGATTTTCCACACAAGTGAGGAATCTCAATACACCATCTTAGATAACCAGTGGAAAGATATCAGATAAAGATTTCAAATGTTGAGAAAGCTTAGCTGAAGCTCCTACCCTGTGAAAAGGCTCCTAAAAGACAGACTGAAAACCACAGAAATGCTCTGTCTGAAACTCCGACTATTTTAAATAGCTTCTACCCCTTCTCGCTTTTTTCAGATACCAGAATTTCAGGAATGTGAGGAAGAAGGCTTTTTTCATGTTTGGACTACAGCTCAGGAACATGTCCCTGATGTGGAATTTACCCAGCTAGTCCAGGTCCCAAGTCGCAGTACCCAGTTTGTCCAGCCAGTTGGCAGCTTGAGGCATGCCCCAGCAGCTGGCCTCTTTGCCACTTGCCTGGTCTCTTTCCCAGCCATCCCTGGCAATTCTGGTCAAAACTTGTTTCTCTCTAAAGCCTTCCCATTCCAAAATCAATTCAAGTTTCCCCTGAAACAAAGGACAGAGTTCCCCCTTGAAACATCAGCAGACCTTTCCTGACCAACCTAATGGAAAATTATTGGCCTCTCTCAGGGAGACTTCTATGAGTCCATTGAGGTTGAGTTTTCAGACCACAGGAAACAACTCTTAAGGCTACCAGCTTTAACATGTGAAAAACCACCCTCCACAACAAGACAGTCTGAAGACCATCTAGTATGATTGCCAACACTAGGTTGGGAAATTCCTTGAGATTTGGGGTAAAGCCTGGGAATAGAGGCTGGGGAAGGCCTCAGAAGAATATAATGCTACAGTGTTAATTCTCCAAAGCAGCCATTTTATCTAGGGAAACTGATCTCTGTACTCAGGAGATCAATTGTAATTCTTGGAGCTCTTTACACCACACCTAGAGGTTTTCAAGTCTATGGGAACTTCTGGATTTTGACAACCTAACAAGGTTGGGGGAGAGTTGGTTGGGGATACAGTTAATAATAAAATGGCTGACATGTGTAGCTGGGGCAAATCAAAATGTGGGATGTTTCAAGCCAAGTGTTCTATTGCGATGCAGATGCAGGGACCCTATAAACCCAAAGATGATTTTTCCTGGGTTCTCTTGAAGCACTTATTGTTGCTGTGAGGTGGAGAAATACCAGGAAAGCTATTTGCTTTGGAACAGAAGCAAATGAAAACTCATTGTGCAAGGTACTGGAGATCAATGCGTTAGAACAATTGTACCTAGTTATGAATATGGTTTTAGGTTAAACTCTGAAAATTAACAATGTGCAATCTAAACATTTACCATCCTAAGTTGTAATTTATATACAAATGATTGCCAGAGGGATCTGATAATGACAGAGAGCCAGGCTGGGGGAGAGGAAATGTGATCCAGGAGAAAGAAAGGTGTCTAGGAAGATTCCTGGTACGACCTCCCCAGCCCCCGCAAAAAAGAGTTCTGCACTGTTCTTTCAGCTCCATGAATCCCATGAGAAGAAAACAGTCCTCAGCTCCCCTCTTCTATCCCTGTCTTAGAAGTCATATGCAATTATTTCTCAAGGCCAGCTGGATGGCTGTAATTTGTACTTTTAAAAATTGCCTCATCTGTGGGATCTGTGCTGGGGTAGTGAACCAATAGTTGCACTACTTCAAGCCACGTGGCTGATATATATTCCTTTTAACTACCCTGGAACCAGAGGTGGGATCCAGTCAGTTCTCACCACTTCTCTAATTTTTTCTGAGTGCCGAGAAGGGGTTACTAAAGCAATCTCCCTGCCCAATTGGGACTGGATGTGCCTGTGTGTGGTGGCGCCACTGTTTGAATCCCACCACCATCGGAACCTGTTATTAAAATGTTTGGATCCCACCACTGCCTGGAACATATTGATTGCTTTAGTAATGCTACAGTATAGACTTGCTTCTGTTCTACCACTCTTCTAGCAAATGTGGTACATCATGTACTAGTGCTGACATGCTGGATTTCTGTGTGCTAGGCATCTTAATTCAATGGAGGAACTTTCCAACAATTTGAAGGGATGCTGAACAGAAACCAGTTTACCACTCTTGTGTGGCACTTGTCACTTGGGGGTTTTAATGGTTAAAGTAACAATGCAGGTGTAGTCAGAGATGTAGTAAACCATGAATGCTCTTCTTTGTCTCTAGAACTTGGTTTGTCTTGGAAGGAGGCTGATGAGGGTGATATCTGCAGTTTCAAGGAGGTCACATTAGTGGTGGCCCCAGGAGATGGAGTTGTGAGGTGCAGTGATTTAGTCTTCCACATTAGTGGTGGCCCCCTTGATGGAGTTGTGAATTGTAGTGATTGAGTCTTCCAACAGGGCCCTCCAATTAAATTAGCTGTATAGCAGGCAAGGGGGATGTACTACAAGGAATGGCAGGACTGTCCATCAAAAAAAAATAGGGGAGGCTGGGAGGACCATATGAAATAACCTGAACTAGGAATGCCAATTGATTTGCATGGGCTCCACTGAAACGTATTACAACACACACAAAAAGTAGCAAAGAAAATGCAGAATGGATTTCAACAAAGCTCTTGACCCATATAGTCTACCTTGCCACTGAAATGACAGCCCCCACAATAGAGTGAGTGCTCTGGGAACATAATCTGTGCTCTGGGAGTGAAATGGCAGGTTGCAGTTGGGAATGGCAGCTCCAGGGAACAGAGTCTGTGCTCTGCGACTGAAATGACAGGTGGCACACCAGAATGACAGCCCCTGGGAACAGAATCTGTGCTCTGGGACTGGAATGAAAGGTTGCACACTGGTATGACAGCCTTGGCAAGCCTTCTGGTTAACCAAGATCTTATTTTTCCATCTTGTCCATCATATTCTCATACATCATATAATCTGTTTTCTTCCTTGTACCTGTTGTCACAATAGATGTCAAATGGAGAAGTCGATGGTAAGGTTCACAGACCTTTTCTTCCTCTACATAGAAAACATATTCTTAATAGACCCCCCCCCTCTTAAAAAATGCCTTCCATCCAGAGTTTGAACTGTTCTTAATGACTTCTTTAAAAACATTCCTTGGCAGCAGCCACCACTACAATACAAGGGTGTTCACTGTCTGACTGAAGGTATGCTGTTGCCACCTACTCCTAGCTGGCTCCACCTCTAGCAGTCATTTTGTGTTTGCATGTACCACACTGTCATAATTACAAAGAGGCAAACAGGGTCAAAAAGGTTGGAGAACACTGGCCTAGGGTAAGCGATGGGGTTTTTCATAGAGAAACTATGGAGGAGGTGCTATAGATCAGTGGTCAACAGAGGGGCAAAAGTGTGGTATGTATGGACATGGAAGTCAAGAAAGCAGCAGAATTACTGGAACTGATAGGGGGCAAGGGCAAGATTTATATTTGACAACAGAGGAGGTTTCTCACATCACCTTCATGAATTTGTAAAGGAAACAGGGGAGGTGACAGACAGGAAAATTACTGAGGTAGAGCTGTTTCAGAGATAACTACACACCTTCCAGAAATATTAATTAAAATGTAAAGTATTTCATTCCAGTCTCCAATCTGTTGTTCCCATTGTAGAGCTCAGATTCTGCTCCCAGAGGCTGTCAGTCCAGTCTGCAATCTGTCATTCTAGCCGCAGAGCACAGATTCTGCTTCCTAGGGCTGACACTCCATTGTGGGGGTTGTCTTTGCTACATCCATTTCTTTGCTACGTTTTTTTTGTATGTGTGTGCTATAGTGTATTTCAATGGAGCCCATGCAAGTCAATTGGCATTCCTGGTTCCCATTATTTCAAATGGGCCTTCCAGCCTCCTCCATTGTTTCCAGTGGGCAATCCTGCAATTCCTTTAGTACATCCCGAGACAACAGGCAATCTGGGCAAGGGGGTGGTGCCCCCCACATTATTTCTCAGACATCCCTATGTAACTAATTAGTAATATGAAGAGGGGCATAACAGAGGAGTAACCCCATGTAATGCCTTAACTCCCAGGAGATATGGGTGGTTAGAAATGTTCAATGAACGTCAATAATCCATTTAACATCACACTGCTAATTCTCGTATGCTTGTGACTATAACAAAATATTAACCGTGCACCCACCCTAGGGTGCTAGGGTGGGTGGACAATGTCCAGATAAAGAGCTTAACTTAACCAGGAACTTATCTTTTCAAAATCAAAGTGAAATGCTTCAGTGCATTTCATGACTGTATCTGTAAGCGACCGCAATTGAGCTGGGCTACTGAAATACTGAAACTACTGAAATTGTATTTTTTTGGAGTTATTGGAATGTTTTTAGAATGATTTTAACTGTTATTTATTGTTTTATTGTGGGCTTGTTGATTTGTTGTTCCTGATTTGTACACTGCCCAGAGACCCAGGGATGGCGCAGTATATTAAGTATGATTAGACAGACAGACAGACAGGGAGGGAGGGAGGGAGGAAGGGAGTTTGGTTAGTGAAAGGAAGAAACTTAAGAAACCGAATGTCTCTGCTACTGACATACTGTGTCCGCCTTAAGATAACTTCACACGAGATGGAGAAAAAACCTGAATCACAAAAAAACATGCAGGCAGCTTTCAACACCACTTCTGTTCCACCGATAACATGAACACAGTAGCATCGACAATTTTGCAATTCTTTTCCATACAGCAGCAAAGGCCGCAGCTGCCGGGAGGCTATACGCCATGGACGGGGGAGGGAGGAGGAAGACCGGGCTCCAGCCGCTCTTGCCGGAGTCCGCCGAGTCACGCTCAGTTTTAGCCGCAGTGCATGTTGGGGGCTGTAGTTTCCAAAGGCGGGACGCGGCCGCGTGAGGCCCGCCTGACAAGCCAGTGACGGCGCTGCAGGCAATTCGGGACGGATGCTGCGGTGTTCAGGCGGCTTCCGTACAACAGGTAGGCGCTGCTGTTCTCTCCCTCCCTCGCTGGGCTTGGCCGCCTCCGGTGGCTTCTCTTCTTGGCGTCTCCCTGCCGGCTGCAAAGTGCCATGAAGAGACAGAAGCTGAAGCGGAGGAGGAGGCAGGAGAATTGCGGCGGCCGGTGAGGCGGAGAGGTAGCGGGGCTGGCTTTTACCTTGTCTGCCGTCCCGGGGTAGTCATGGTCAGAGACGCTGTTTTCGGGGGTGATTAGGAGAATGTCTTCCCTTCTCCGGGTCTTGTCTTGTTTTCTTAAGCGGCAGCCCTTGGCGCACTTACAGGGAAGCAGCTTCCTTACAGTCATGGGATTTGCTTCTGAGTAAGCAGGTAAAGTTGTACTGATGTATTCATGCTTACTTAATAGTAAGTCCCATTGACCCAAATAGGGTGTTTCTAAGTAAACATGTGTCAGATTGCGAAAGGAGGCTAATTCTGCTACTTTGTTGTACTCCCTATGCATGCTTACTTGAGATTAAGCCCCATTGATCCAATTGGGGCGGGGGTGTTTCTAAATAAACGTGAGTCAGATTGTAAAAGGAGGCTAATTCTGCCATTGTGATTGTGTCATCATGTCACCGTAGTGTTGAGAAGATTTTGTGGCATGAGCACACATTTTATCCTGTCCTTGCACCAAATAGTTAAGAGCATCATATATTGTTCTCCCTCCTCCTCACAATACTTTTGCAAGGGTAGGTTAGTTTGTAAGAAGTCCAGCTCATGTCACCCAGTAAGAATGATTTGATTTGACGGCACCGGAATAGAAAACAAATTGTAAACTATGAGGCAAAAAGTCATGAAATGCAAGCGGTTGAGTCCTGTTTTTTGGCCACCAATTGTGGTCATTTTGTGTATGTTAGAGCAGGATGGTATGAAAATATATATAGGTAACTCTTCATACCTCTAATGCTCACTGTCTAACTGTTCTTTTCCCTTTCCTGCCTTAAAAATATGAAAAAAAACCTCCTTTCCTAGTCATGAGATGTAACATTTATGTTGCGAATCTGATACAGTGTCATGATTTGCAAGTTTGGGCTTGTGAAATTAATATTTTAAGTTGTGAGCATGTGGGATAAAGTTGTGATAAGATTTTCTGCAACTGTTTATTTTGTGATGACTTAACATTGTCACTGCCTTTTTGTATGTTCTGGTTGAAAAGCTAAGGTTGCATGTTAAACATGACTGATCTTAAAAATCATGAGAATTTTTCAGGATTCAGAGGAGATTTCCTGGGGCAACTGTTCTGCAAAAACAGAAGAATTTATCAGCAGTTTAATGTTTCATTATTTAAGTAACATACCTAAATTTTGAGATTTTGTTCTTCATATGAACTGTAAAAAGTGATTGCTAGCAGCTTTGGATACGATCCATATGCAGTCTTCCATGGATTCTTATGGGTGTGTCTTGTCCATTATTACTTCTAAACCATTGGCCTGTATCCTCCCCTCCAACGTTTGACTAGCCTTTCTCCAGCCTAAAGAGCTTTTCTCAGTTTAAATGACTTCCTCTGGAAGAATAACTAGCTAAGTTGGAAGGAAGGCTCCTTAAACTAGTTCCTGGAGTAGTAGGATATAGGTCATTATTTTCCACTTTTGATTCTAAATTGATGGGTCCTGTTAGTAAACGGATCCCTAGATTTGTAGCACTAAATTGTGGGAGTGAGCTGGCACAAACAGGTAGTTTTATTACCAGATGTAGCCATGGAATCAAATTCAGATCCTAAATAGGTCAGACTTCAGTTTGCCATGTGATATTTCAGCAGCAGCAGCAAGCCTTTATTGGCATAGACAACAGTACAACAATAATAAAAAATGGATTAAAAAGCATATACAATACAGGAAATAAATGTTAAGTCGAAGGAAATCTACTGGCATTTAGTAATTTCCAGGAGAAAGTCTGCCACTATCATACAGAGAGAAGGATCAGGATTGTCCAACAAGTAGTGTAATCTAATTAAATTGGGGAGTTCGGATAAATGTAAAGGAGTAAAATTCACATACTTGGATCTGATTTCCTTGAATCTGAGACAGTGTAGTAATTGGTGGGCCAGAGATTCAACTGAGCCATCATTACACGGGCACAATCTTTTAGCTTTTTCTTGCTTATTAAATCTGCCATGTAACAAGGCAGAAGGCATAACGTTAAACCTGGCAAACATTATGGCTCTCCTTTGAGCAGGGTTTATTAAGCAATAAAGGTAGTGTGCCAAGTGGCCCCGTTCAAATGGGAGAGAAAAATACAGGGGGGAGCACATTTTCTTGGCTGCGGTGCCATGTGATATAATCTGGACTGCTTTAAAAAATGTGTGTGTGTTTAAAAAAGGTTCCCTTTTAAATAAGTGTATCCTTTGTTGTTGGTTTGCATTCAGACTAACATCTTGTTGTTGTCCTACTGCTGTTCCTACCATTGTGCAAGTTTTGCTTCACCAGCCATCAGTTAATTGCCATTCCTCAAGTTATGGCTAGAAAGCACACAGTGCCATCCTGCTGACGACAAGTGGTTCTGTGTTAGGTTGCCACCTTAGTGGGACACAACCTGGGAACCTCATGTACATTAACCTGAACTTTCTAGTGGAAGAAAGGTGCATGCAGCAGTGGCCTTGCATTTCCCGTGGCCTGGTTAGATGTACACATGTCTGAGCAAGGAGAGAGAAAAAGCAATCCAGTTGACAAGCCAAGGAAGATATAGGTTGGTGGAACTCTGCAATGCTTTGCTTCTCCAAAAAAAGTCTCAGAAATCCAGCTGAGTGTTATATTGTTTCATGGTATATGCTGATTATCAGATAAGAATATGATTATCAGATAAGAATTACATAGAAAGAAAACATATTGATTCTCTTCTTTATTGTCTTTAGCTGATTACACACAGTGTGCTTGCTGCGTGATGGGACCAGTGTCCATTGCAGCAAGATTTCTTGTACAGACCTATTCCCTGGAGTCCCGCTTTCACTTTCTATTCTCTCTGCGCCAAGTGAAACCACTTTTAGCACAACGTTTAATTTGCTTCGCTGCAAGAGTGGGAGATCTTCTCTCTGGCCATGGCCAGTCTTCCCTCTCCCTTGAGCTGCCATGCACACCTTCCCTCTCACCCCCCCTTCCATGTTGCCGGCTGCTTCAAGTTAAAGAAAAGAAGTTCATTCACACAGGCTTGTCCATGATGACCTCTGCATTTTATGTTGATAGATTGGAATCTTGATATAATAAGAATAGAGTGTGCTCAGAAATAAAAGCCTCTCTGTGCTTAGGCAGCAGTGGCAGCAGCAGGAAGGGAGGGAGGGGGAAAATAATATTGGCTCTAGCAAGGCTTTAGCAAAGTGTTCCCTTCGGTCCAGGGAATTGCTTTGCTCTTTCATGGGGGGTGGGATTATTTTTGGAACCATAATATGGATAAAAGTGCAATTTAAAGGCTAAGACAGCAATTTCGACTACTAGGTGTCATGAGATCTGTGCCTTTAAGATCTGTGCCTTTACAAATCTCTTGATGGGCAGAGTTAAGAGAACCAGGCCTGGAGAATTCTCTACAGAGAAACCTCATGCCCAGGAGGGAGTGTCTCCTCAGATGTAAACAGAAAAATGTGAGGAGATCCCTCTGCAAGCCCATGGCACAATGAAGAGCCCATGAAGAGCCCTGAGATGAGCATTGTATATGTAATGGGCCAGTGTCTCTCACAGTGTTGCTGATAATGTTTATCTTTGCATGAATAATAGTTTAGGACTTAGGTTGTTCAGAAGAGCATGAAGAACAATGGTTAGATCACATTAAATAAACCAGCACTAACTCTTAAATAAGCCCAGGAAGGTTTTCGTTTGTTTGTTTGTTTTTGGTAGTAAGTGGAGTAATAATTCTTGCAGTGAAATATGTGTCATCTATATTAAACTTCAATATATTAGGTGATTTTATATTGAGTTTCTACTGTAGTGAACATGCTTATTTTTTGTTCAACATCTTATCAAAAGAATCAGCTTTGGCTACTGTATTCCACCTATGCTAGGAATCAAATATATTTAAGGGATCTGTTTTAGGAATACCAAAATTATAATAAAAATGATTTGGTGCCGTGTGAATGGACCTTTGTTCTTGTTTGTCTTTGTGTTTAAAGGCCATATTCTGGGAGGGGGCGAAGACATGCACCTTGCTGTTGCATCCAGATGAACAAATCATAAAGTTGGTTTGCAATTCTCATTTGGATTCAGCGAAAATTAAGGTTTGGACTAAAGTAGAAGTCACAAGGTTATGAAGGAAGGGACCAGGTGAGCCCAAAACCTTATTCCTATAGTGACATCCTATAGTTGTATATCTGAAATACAGTTGCTGGTCTATGACTGTCAATAAATACTACTACATCTGAAATACATGGAAGTACAAAGAAAATGCAAATGGGAAGAATTATGGTTCTTCATTTATTTCTTAAACAATTTTATCACACTTTTTTTTGCTAAATTTAATGCTAATGTTAAAAAGATTTCGTTCATACGCTCTGGTTTGATAGTCAAAACTCCTCTAATCAGATATCTGACAAAGGGAGCTTTGAGTCTTGAAAGCTTATACTCTAGGAATCTTGTTGGGTGTTTGAGGTGCTACTGACTCAAATCTTGTTCTTCATATGGTCCTCTTTCCCATGCCTTGCTACAAAACAGTGAAAATAAATGAATGTTAATCTTAGCTATTCATTAACAAACAATACATTTTTATATGGCCATTCCTCCAAGGACCTCAGGATAGTGTACATTGGTTTGTCTTCCATTTTAGTAGGTTAGTGAGTGGCATTGGGTCATCCAGAAAGCTTCCATGGTATCATGGGGATTTGGAACGAAGTCTCTCAGATCAGGCTACATTGAATCATGTTTAATTTTTATTTATGGAGTCCAAACAGAATTAAATGTTTAAGCAACTTCAAGAGTTGTCCTTATGTGTTCAAGCATTTGATCTGCAACCTATATAGCAGGATTAAGTAGGCTTACAGCATGGGAGTAGTATCTGGAGTTGTAAATACATTAGCAAGAGATGATGGTGTAAAGCAGGGATCTCTGAGTTTGTGACCATTTGTGTAGATCTATCAGACAGAACAAGATAGATCAGTGAAGCAAGCAGTTACTGAAGATGTTTGTAAGTCTTGAAGGCATCAACTAAATGAAATTTGCAGAATGTTTGTAGATTCTTTTCTACCCAATTTGCATAAACATCTGGAATGATACGGTACTTTATTGTTGCATAATATAAATATGGAAAAGAAACCTCCATATTTTAAGAAACGCCATTGTATTTTGATATTCCCATAATCAAAACCCACTTTCTTTTTCCCCTAGACATTTGAAGGGAAAAGCTAATGAACAATCATTGTAATCAAGAGCAGTAAGCATTCCTAGACTCTAATGAAGAATGGCTACCCCATATGTTCCTGTTCCAATTCCCATAGGAAGTTCTACTAGTTTTGCAACAAATCGAAGCCAAAGAAGATCATCTCTTGGGAGCATTTCAACAAGTTCAAATTCTTCCAAAGGGCAGCTAGAAGACTCTTCTAACAGTAGCTTTAAAAAGATGAGTGTCCCCGATGAGATTGGTGCCACTTCATCTCCTTGTAATAGCCCACTTGTTAGGACTAAATTTATAGGTATGAACTCATCTATGGAATACTGTATTCAACCATCAGAAGATACTGCACAAAATACAGATTCTGGCAGCTGGGAAGATCGACCTGCTACACCTACGATTCTAGGATATGAGGTGATGGAAGAGAGAGCAAAATTCACTGTGAGTTGTGGGTTTCTCCTCTCAAATGTTTCCTCATTCAAAGGTCTTGACCCAAACACTTTAATACTTGAAGATTATTGAATGTTTTATGAATATTATGATGATAATATTCGTGGTAAGCTCTAAAACACATATGGGATTCTTCTTTGACTTTTCTTTATTGTAATGATTTTAAGTTGCTTGTGCTATATAAGACACTTGGGATTTCTATCAAACTAGCTGGTTTAAATACCTCCAAAAGATAAATACTTCAGTTCTGCAAACTCTGACTTGTTCAGCTTTCCACAGGCAGCTTTCTTTTTGTCTAATCACATGTGGCACTCTTAGCCTGATTCCACAGTTTGGTTTTTGAATGTTTTTGGAGGAAGATGGCTATTCTGACTCGGCAGCACTGTTTTATACAAGGAAGTGCTTGTGTTAAGTTCCAGTCAACCAACTGCAAACCCCATTATAACAAACAGAATTAAGGTAACAGACAAGTTGCTAATAAGCAGCAGGGAAAGGGCTTAGTCTAGACCAGTGGTGGCGAACCTATGGCACGGGTGCCAGAGGTGGCACTCAGAGCCCTCTCTGTGGGCACGTGCAAACAGAGTCACCCCACCCCATATCTAGGCTGGCCTGGGCCTCTGGGCTCGATTATTAGCATTAAACCTAAGACCTAGTTTTGGGGAAGCAGTGTAGGTAACCCTGTTAAGCGCTGTTAAACCCCACTGATTTTCATGCAAAGAACTAAAGCGCGATCCTTTACCTGGGAGTAAGCTTGGTTGCTGGCAATGGGGCTCGCTTCTGAGTAAACCCTCCTAGGGTCGTGATTCACCCGTTGGAAGAGTTACGCAGTTGCTTCAAAGCACAGCCACCGACTACCACGAAGCTTACTCCTGAGTAACGCACGCCTTGGAGACAACCGTTTTTTTCTAAACTAAAACCTCGATATTCAGGTTAAATTGCCGTGTTGGCACTTTGCGATAAATAAGTGGGTTTTGGGTTGCAATTTGGGCTCTCGGTCTCAAAAAGGTTCACCATCACTGGTCTAGACTCTAGACTCTAGAGAGTAATGTTTCTATGGAATTAATGCTAGTAATGTCTAATATTATAGAACCTAGATAGTTTACTACCTCCATGTTTGGTAGTGTTTAAAGATAACATTATACTTAGAACAATATTTCTGAATATTGGTTTGTATCCTACCATTCCACTCAGATAATTTGAGAGCCTTTTTCCAGCGCAAGAAGTTTATACTGTGTAAGAACCTTTTGGGGCTGGCAGAAGGCTCTGCACTTAGCTGAGCTGAGTACTAGCGTTCAATACCTCCTGTTGGGTATTGCTGTTCTTCTGATTGTAGAGAGTTGGTGATGATCCATTATGAGAGCCACTTAAAAAACCTCCAGTTTATTCTAAATCTCATCCCATTCATGAAACTCATCATATGTAACCCAAATTATGCAACAGCTGATGAACAACTGAGCTTCTGATAACACAGGTTCAAAGTTAATTGCTTTCTGAAATATAATATGATGTTAAACATGGTATTTCCATGTTATTGTTCTATGAAGTAGACCTCTCTGATAACATATAGATCATTCTCTTCTAGGGGTTCAGTGACTGTCTTTCAGTCCTGGATGCACATGTTCACATAGAGTTTGTGGAGCAGCAGCAACAGCAACTTTTAGCTGACAGATAGGATGAAAAACTTCTGGGAGTTCCTGGTGAAATAGGAAATATATACAGGCATGTTGTAGTTCCAATGTAATGTACTACTGCTAGGTTAACTTTATAATTTGAATAATTATGGCAGTCTGCAAATTATAATAATTTACCACATTCTCAATAAGTTGCTTCTGCTTATAACAATTAAAAGGATTCTGTCTTAACCATATTTTTTATGTATGTAATGAATATTAAAGTTAGCACACCTTGCTGTTGACACACTTAGATTGTAAAGTTCTGCATTTTTTTAAAAATCTTCAGTGTTCATGAAAGGGTTTTAAAAAAATGGAAAATGTAATTTTTTTTCTTTCTGGCACCAGTTAGCTTTCTAACCAGTTAGCTTCTACAGAAAAATACTACACTTGCAAATACCATGCCAGCCTTATGTATTCATGAAACAAATGTTCATTTTTCAAACTTCAGTAAACATTTGGCAAGCTTTGATCACACTTGTTCTCTTTCTCAAACAAAGCATGTTTATGTTGGCTTTCCAATAATTACTATGTAATAGTGTGAGAATATTACACTGCTCACAAGATTTAGTTAAGTTGTTTTAATAGATTTCTGCTTAACAGGTTTACAAAATCCTTATTAAGAGAAATCCTGAGGAAAGCTGGGTGGTTTTCAGAAGGTATGCAGACTTCTCGAGGCTTAATGACAAGGTAAACAAAAAGGCTAACTTCTCCAGTTATGAACGCAGCATGTCAGTGGTTTGTGATTGAGCAGTACAGATAATTATTTCATCATAAAATATTACATAATAATATATCTTCCAGCTAGGATTCACTGCTTTGCCCCCCCCCCACCCCCCCGGTTCTTGTTTCCCATCACTACTGCTGCAGCCAATGGGAGAAAAATAATTTTTGATGTCACAGTCAGGTTTTCCCTGGAAGTGACATCACTCCACTGTGAGACTTACCAGAAACACTATTTTAGCATAGCATTTCCAGCAATTCCTTGAGAGGAATGATGTCACTTCCAGTTTTTCTCTGAAAGTGATGATTCTCTCTGTACCGGTATATACTCGCACCAGTTGCCAGTCCATGCTTCATAGAGCTTCTTCCTTTATTTGTTTATCAGAAGTGCTACAACATGTCACTGTTCTTCTTCAGAGCATTTAACTTCTAAAATATAAATATCCTATATGGTGTGCGGGGTGGGGGTGGTAAAGTAGGTATTTTAATGTTGCTTCCTTAGTATATATAATACTGGTGAAGACCATACAGTGGACTGGAACCAGCCATCCTAATTCAAATTGAAGTCTTTTCTTCTTGTGAGGGTGTGCCACTTGTGAGGGTGTGCCACTTCCCCGCAACGTTCAGTCTCTTGGAACACATCTTGGATCATTCCCCATTCTTGAAAGTCACCCGATCTTCTGGCATGGCTTTTGAGTCAGTGCTATTGACCTTTGGGAAGAAGGAGCTTGTGAAAAGTCTATTTCATGATCAGAGCTCTGCTCATAGTTCTTAGGATCTGCCTAATGGATGTTGCTGGAAATGGTCCCTTGTCATGAGGCAAATGATGCATTCTTTCAAGATATTCAGATTTCTAATAATTTGTCTGCCACTCTTTATGTTGCTTTCATGATGAGAAGTAGAATGGATTTATATCTTGGTGGCTTTCAAATAGATTATGGGAAGCATGAGGAAGCCAGCACAATTTTTGTCCTTGCTAGTACATCTATCAGTGTAACATACATGTGTTAGTATAACAAAGAAAAGGGGTTGAATGCTAGGAGAGTTTTTCCAGATGTCTTGCTTTAATGCTGATGTCAGCATTTCATCCTCTTAAGAAATGCACTGCTATGTAGGCTCCTATCCAGTGAGTTGGCAATCTGGCCAGTTGAATCAGGAACCACATAATTTGAAAATGGTATTCGGAGAACCAGTCCAAAACCAGATCATGCAACTTTCTCTCGATTACAATACTCGCTAGGAGTCCAAGATGTATTTGTTTTCTGTTGCCTATTTTTTTCTTCCTTTCCTAACTAGATGCAAAGAGCTGATTTTTTTTTCTTAAAGGAACCATAACATGGTTTTTAAAACAGAAACAAAAACCTGTATTTCCAAACTGCAGTTTGTGATGGAATTTGTAGCTTAATGTCCCTTCATCTAGCATTCTTTCCTACCAAGACCTGAGTGAAAGAATGTATTGGGGTAGAGATCTGTTAAGGGATAGTAACTCATGGAAAAAAACTTGGTTCGTGTTAACTTAATTCCTATTTAGGAATACAGAAAGCACCTGACTCAGTGTGATAATCTCCCGGTGTGTTTTTCAGCTGAAAGATATGTTTCCTGGTTTTCGGTTGGCACTTCCACCAAAGCGCTGGTTTAAGGATAATTACAATCCTGACTTCCTGGAAGACAGACAGCTGGGACTGCAAGCTTTCCTACAGAATTTAGTTGCTCACAAAGACATTGCTAATTGGTAGGTGATACCCTCCTCCTTCTTCCAAATCTCTGTGGCTATCCTAAGAATTTAACAGATTTTAAGAGTTCCGTTTTGAGTTGTGCGAATCTGGATTATGTTGTCACTTTTTCTGTGTACCACTGTAAGTAAATAAATCCTCTTTTTAAAATCAAGAATTTTAAAAGCACAGGAAGCTAAGGATCTTAAACATTACAACAAGGAAAACACAACACTTAGAGAAGAAGGAATTAAACTATTTGTCTTTGTTGAGTTCAAGCAGGAATTTTAGATGGCCCAAAATTATACAGTAATTTGGAAAAAGAGAGAAAAGGTTGCAGGAAGAAAGGGGAGTTTGTTTAATATATAACTGAAAATAGTAATTTGTCACTATGTGCACAAACCTGGGAGCATATCAAGATCACACACTCCTTCTTTACCCCTAATCTCATACTCAGATTATTAATTTATTTTAAACACTTATAGACCCACCTGTTTACTAGAAAACTGAAACCCAGTGTGCGTACCAAAAACAGTACATTACAATTGGTATATTTGTTACTGCTTGCATAATCCCAGCAGTTGCCCTTCCATTTCCACATCTAACCATTGTTACCACTACATTCAATCCATCATAGTATACCTTGTGTGACCTGCAAACCAGGATTCCAAACAGTGGTTTGTTCCCAGTTTGAAAATCTGCTTTGTGAGGCAAGTAGATACTTTAATTTGTTCATTCACATATAACAAATGGGTTTGCTGTTGCGAGAAATAATTGTTCTGTGCATGAGGGGAGCCAGAAAGAAAAGAATAGTGATCCCAAAGATCACTAAGGCTCAGTCACATAGACTGTGAACCTATCATCTTACATAAGCAGACAGTCTTTAGCAGCAGAGAAATGCATTCCACAGTAGAGGACAGCATTGCATAAACAGGGTAATAGATCCAAATGGGAGAAAATCATCACGTTCTCCTTAGTAAAATGCGATTTGAGATTATTGAAAGGTCTGCATTATTGAATTTAGACTCTCTTTTCCTCAATCATCTTGTAATGGTTTTGCTATCTTGGAATATGGTGTGCTCACCAATTAACAAGTATACACATAACATAGCGAGTGATTTTTTTAAAAGCTAAATATTTACACAAGTAAGTTTGGAAAATAGGAGGAAGAAACAATTCTAAATTCAATGCCTTGATTTTATTGACTAGAAAGAGAGTAGAGAGGTTGCAATTTTAATGAATGTAAGCAATAAAACTGTTCAAGCAGCAAAAAAAAATCAACTGGGTACCCATTTTACCTTGAGCCAGCTACCTGAATTGACTTCCATGGCGATCAAACTCAGGTTGTGAGCAGAACTTTTGACTTCAGTACTACAGCTTACCACACTGCACCACAGAACTCTGCTTTTATTGATTTGTTTGTTTGTTTAGTGAGTAAGTAATTACCAACCTTACCGTAAAGGCCAATTAAAGTTCTCTTGACCTTGCCAAGGTAGATCCTGAGCTATGCTAAACCTCTGTCATCTAGGACAAAAGTTTGAAAGAAGCAAAAGGAAGACCAATAATGCTATAGCTTCTTTAACATTTCCATAATTAAGTCATAAATTTTGGTTGGACTCTGCTGACCCAATGATATTTAGCATGGAAACTGTAGTCATAAGTGTTTACTCATTAAACATATTAATTATAAGAATATGAAAGAACCCTCCTGGACCACATAAAAGGTTCAGCTCGTCAAACATCCTATTTCCAACATCTATTGTTTTTCTCCCCGAGATCTGATATTCAGAAGCCTATTGTGTCTGATCATGAGGATTACATGTATTGAAGATATATTCATACCTCTTACCAAGTATGGTGTAATACAGTTTAAGAATATTTAAAAGGATAGTTTTCATAGTTGAATGCTATGTTTGTTGTAGTACAACCAGATGTTGCCTACCCATAGCCTGCTTTAAAAAGCCCAATTGATATTTTAAATTCATTGTTGTAAGGGGAAGATAATATAGTTTTTTATCATTATCCTTCCACATAAGAGTTTTGCAGTACTAGTCACTTGATATACATTTGTGTATCAAAATTGAGGTGGAACTCAGTAGTTTAGTCTAAATGTGCTGTGGAATATGTTAAATCAAGGGTGAACAGCACAATGCTTCCCTACGATAAGTTGTTTTAAAAGAGCCATTTGCAACCTCATTCTGCAATTTCAAAAGAGCAGTTCAACCATGAAGATGTTGTAAATATGTTTGGGAAGGGTCAGCTATTGTACCTGTCAAATGAACCAAAGTAGCAGCGTCATTTCGGATTTTTGGACGGGATGTCTGGCTGGATAAACGCTATGAGTGGAAAAGTTATGCTGGGTTTATTTTTATCCCATTCTCTACTAATTGACAAGCTTAGTTGATGATGTAATTACTCCCTGGTTACTTTCTTGTATTATGTATAATACAGATATTCCATGGATTGCTTTCTGTGTTTAGGGCCTTTTAGCATCCCAACCTTCCAGCATACCAACACCCTGCAAAAAAATGTTTTTGGATTTTAATTAATGTTCTTTATAGCCTGCCTTTTAGTGGGGATCCAAATTTTCTTACATTGATCTCTCCTCTTCCATTTTATCCTTGCAACAGTCCCCTGAGTGACTGGCCTGTCTCAGTAAGCTTGCACAGCAGAGGGGGAATTTGCACACTGGTATCCCAGATCCTTGTCTGCCATTCCAACCACTACACCACATGCCCACTGGATGATGTCTTGAGTATCAACCTGGCTAGCTTCCATGGGTGGAGGAATTCTTACCTTTCCCTCAGGATTCTTCCACAGAGCCAAAACTTCTGCTAGATCATAGCACACTGGAAAGTTCACAAATATGGCATCTAGACACTGGAAATTTAGAAGTTGCAGTGTGAGCTATGTAGTACAGGACTTTAAAAAATCAGGAAATTAAAGGTTTGTACACCTCAGTAATTAAGCACTTTGACCATGCAAATAAGTCCGCATGTTACTAGCCCACATAATTTTTTTTCTAATCCAGCTGCTAATATGAGTCCCAGTGCAACCTTTGTGGACCTTTGATAGTCTTGATGGAGAAAGAACGTCCGTATTTGTGGGAAGCAGCTGCTGTCTCTGAGAATAGCAGTTGTTAACAATTCTGGTGTACATACAGAACTGTGTTTTAGATGGAAGAGGATGGTATGAATGGGCATTTGGCTAAAGTCGACCACAATAAGCAATGAAAAATACCTTTTTTTCTCTCCCCAAAAAGATGGCATTGAAAGGGAGCTAAAAAAGTGGATCCTAAAATAATGCCCATTTTCCCTGGCACTTTTTAGGCCCACTCAGCTCGCTACCTTTAAAAAAGAAAAGAAAGAAAAACCCTTTCTCCCTGCCTCCCTCATTTACCTGCAGCTTCCCTCACTTAGTATGTGGACTTCAGAAGCATGGCACACATTTCAACACTGGACCCAGCCAGGCTGCAAGGGAGAGGGGAAGGGGGAAGTGGGATTTTTTTGTTTATTTTGGTTTTTCTGCTGCCTTTGAATTCTACTTGGGCCTCGGAGGCAGCAGGCGGTGCAAGATCAGCTGTGTGCTGCCTGCTGCCTCCCAGAACCACATGGAGTTTGGAGTCAGGTAGATTTTTCAGGTTTAATAACCCAATTAAAAAAAATAGGATAAGCTAATATAGAGTATCAGGGTTGGGGGGGGGAGATTTTTGGAAATTTCTAGGTCTACTAAACTTGGAAACTACCAATAGGTTGGATTTTTTTGCCCACCCCAGTGTATGGATTTGGTATAATAATATTGGACTCTAAACAGCTGTTTTAGGCCAACCAAGAGGTGGTATAGTAATGGACTATTTGAACAGCAAGTCCTCATATTCCATCTGTAGCTGATTTTTCATCTCCTCTTAGTTTTACAAGTTTATAATGTGACACAGAGGACTTGTATTTCTCAAATTTTGGAACCCCCTTGGATGCTTGGAATTGTGTTTCTTTAATTTGTGGACACTGTTACATTATCTTTTATGCAGTTTATGCAGTTGTTTATGCATTATGTTTATGCAGTTGGGTTAAACTACATATTTTAAAAAATTCCACAGTCTCAGAGGAGGAAGGGGGAATTTTCACTAATGTCCCCTCCTTTTGGGGGCTTTTATTGTTCCTTTCACATGCTGTCTCTCTCACAGACACACATGCTCACACACACACTCACGAGTAAACAATGTAAGGAAACTTACCTATTATTAATTCAAGTAATTGCATTTTGATATGTGTATTCATTGGGCTTTTCTATTTTCGACACTAATTTCTCTTTTCTACCATCTGTCCTTTCTAAGCCTTGCAGTAAGGGAGTTTCTTTGTTTGGATGATCCACCAGGGCCTTTTGATAGTCTCAAAGAGAGCAGGGTAAGTAATCTGTAGTTGAAGGACTTTAACTGTGCTCTTAAATCTGAGATTTGTCTTACCCATGTTCTGTAACATCGATGGTTTATTAGCAGAAGAGCATGTATTTGTTCTTTGTTTACCACATCCACAAAAATGTCTCCTGCATGGAAAAAGATAGAAAATGAATAATCCATGGCTTGTTCATTAGTACCTAAAGTACAGCAGAATATGCAGAAAGAGAGAGCCAGTAATGAAGCAGAGATTGATGAAAAGACAAGGAGGCCAAGAGCAGGAAAAGAATGCAGAAATAATAAGAAATAATTATACAGAATTTCACATTCCTTTAACAGTGCTGTTAGCATTCTTCTGTTTGCCTCACTTGTCATTTAGCTTTAATAATATTTAATGATTTCTTTTTCCTTGGATTTGTTTCTTCCTCTGAACTTTGATAAACTTATCACTGGTAATGGATGTCAATCTTAATGTCTTAAATTCAAGTCTCTCTGCTTGTTTGATGTTGCTTTTCATCTGTTTTGATCTCAGTTACTGAACATTTTATTAACTGGTTCATGTTTCATATTTTTGAAAAAAAAATTCACATGTATATTTATTATATTTTATCCTCTCCACATATATAGTTCTTTCTTCCTTCATTTTATCCTCACAATTCTGAGGTAGATTAAACTGAGAGTGTGACGTACCCTAGATCACTCAGTGAGTTTTATTGCCAAGTAGATTTTTATCCTGAGTGTTATTAAGGTTATTAAGGTTAGGCCATTTTATTGCTACTATATCACAATGGCTCTATATTAGTAATACGTAATTATTTACTCTCCTAATGTATTTGTACATCATATCTAGTTTAATATTTTTTGTCCAGGCTACACAGACCTGTTGGTTTTATCATTTTGTCTTGGGCATGTGGTTTTGCAAAGTAATGTAGAACCCAATTAAGTGACTTTTTGAAATGAAAAGTCTGCTTAACTAGAATAATACATTCTAAATAAATGCAACTAGACAGCATATTTGGACTGCTTCCACTGTAAGTAGATTATGGAAAAAGCTCTTGCTTATCCAGTGTATTGATTTCTGCCTGTGAACTTATCAATAACATCAATTTACTCTTGAATCAAATACCAAGTGACTCACTTTGGTATGTCCAGTTGATCTCAAACAGAATAAACAGTTTGAGTATGCTACAATAACACATGCTAAACTCATTAATGCAGACTATTATAACATTTTAATTAAACTATGTTAATGTAATTAATACTCTTCAGTGCCTGTCTATTTTGGCTGTGGCAAACTTCATATTGCTGAGTTTTTCCAAAGTTAAGAGATTGTCTGCTCTGGTCTTTTGTGAATATGTGGTTAACTGGCAGTGACATCTTAAGCAGTTAAGCCCACTGACTTCAATGGACCCAGAAGGGTGTAAGCTCTACTGACAGTGACTCTGTGAATGTTCTACCCTGCCAGTTGAGAATTATTGCTAAGAATCACTGGTGTCTGTTGTTGGTGAAGTTGAGTGATAAGTTATGAAACGTGAACTTGACATAAAACTGTGAAATGGTAGATTCCCATTAGTGCGTCTCAATTTCCTGTGCTTGGATGGTTGTATTTGCATAATGTCTAGCAGTAAATGAAGGGCAGATCAAAAATTGTAGGTATACATAAAGCAAAAAGGGATTTGGGGCTAATCTAGCAAAAAAAAATTAAAGTTTGTCTGTTAAGTCATACTAGAAGATGCTTATTGACTTTTATCTTCTGATCCTCTTTAACATGATTCTTATTCAGCTGCCCGACTTCTTTTACTGTTGGAAGACATGGCTTTGAAATTCACATTTAAATCATATTTGATGCTGCCAGTTTTGATTTTGATTTTATTTAGTAGTCTCCTCTTAAACATACGTTGGGTTTGAGAAGGATCCTTTAAACATTTCAAAGCCATTATTTCTTAAGTGTCTTATTTTTTCTGTTAAAGGTACCCATTTTCTTTTATTCTTTGCATACCAACTTGACAGACAGAAAACCTTTATTGGCATATAAAATATACTAGCAACCATTGATCAAACCATAAACAAAACTAAGAGCAAGCCATAACCACAAATTACAGAAAGAAAAAGTAAACAATTTATTTCCCAGTCTTATCTTGTAAAACCCAGCTGATCTTGTAAAAATTTTGTCACTTTCCCACTTATTTCAAAATTGGAATTATTCAAGAGGAGCAACAACTTAGCAAAATCAGAAAGTCCTGTCCTATGTGCTAAGATAGGGCTTAGATACTTTGTTAAAATTTCCGAATACTTTTAAGGACAGTGAAATAGAGCATTATGGATAATTTCAGTGCAGCTCGCCTTACAGGGCAATGCCTAACTGAATATGCTACATTTTCATTTCTTTCATAGAGAATTTTGGATGGCATAATATTGAATCTGACCAAAGAAAAAGCTCTACATTGATTCAGATTTTGGAGATGATAAAAGTATGTAGCAGTATGGCTTGCATTAAGTGGAATCCCCAATCTCAGAGGGGAGCAAGCCTTACTGACTGCGCTATTAAGATTTTGTGCTTCGATCTCCAAAAAAAATCTGCATTTTATTTTACAGAAGACCTTGGATGCTGAAAGGTTAAAAAGAGTGTCCATGGATATGCCAATTTTTCCTCAGTAACAGGATGCCAATTTGAAACATTGGATTCTGATTCATACCAACAGTATCTTCTGTAATTAACATTTTCATGTGTGAAGTTACTCTTAAAATGTGATAACCAAAACTAAGCACACGGCTCCATTTGGGACTAAATCTTTTTTGGATACAATTTCACTGTCTGCGTTATGATACTTTAATAAATTGAACTTAAGACAAACAATAATTTACCAATTTAAATTGGAAGTCATCATCATTTTGAGGGCCTTCATTTTGCCTTTGCCTTACCACATGAAGTTCTGGTTTTGAACTTTATAGACGTGCTTTAATTTTGAATTTTAATCCTTTCACATTACTTCTTCGCTTGAATCCTTTTATAAAGGACAATGAGCATATTTGTTACACTTGATGAAGATGCTGAACAAATTTAACCTTAATTTCACAGAAGTGTTCCAAACAAACAAACTTTCAAGCTGACTTCCTTGCAGACTGGAAGAACAGGTTTTGCTTGGCTTCACACTTTAAGAGAACTGTGTGCCAGAATGCGGTTCAGGAAATGTGCTTCCAATGGGCTCAGTGATCCTAGACAGATGTTATTTGATGCCTAATAATCAAGCCTTATTATGAATGTTCTATGACAACTAAATTTTGAACTTAATAAAAGTAATTCAGTAAGATTCTAGTTATTTGAGCATGTCTGCAAAGGAGGTCACTAGTTTTTATCGATGCTAGTTGTGTTGGATTGGCTGGTGGTTAGTAATTCCATTCATTCTTGTGTAGCATGATATTTTTTATTAAAAGACTGATGTTATGCAAGTTGGAATCATGTGAAAGAAACAGTACTGCTAATTAACACTTTTGAAGAATACCCCAGGAGCAGAATAAAGTATGTTTGGTATGACAAACATAAAGGATGTTTGGTTTGACAAATATGATAACTTGTGATGATTTTTCCATATTACTACCTTCTAAAAATATGTAGCTCCTCAGTGTAATGAAATCAAATAATTGTATGTGTGCTTTGCTAACATTATTATTTTTTAATTCCTCCAAGGCATGTATGAATAGGAAAATAATTTCATCAATGTCGCTGACTTGGCATTCATCACATAGAACCGTTATAACAAAACTCACTCACTTTCTTTTAGGCTTTTTGTGAGACTCTGGAGGAAACTAACTACCGTCTGCAAAAGGAACTTGCTGAAAAACAAAGGGAAGTGGAGGCTCTAAAAAAGATATTACATGAAAAAGAAGTATACATAGATGCAATGGAAAAAAGAATTAGGTAAGGTGAATGAAAATGCATAGGAAATTTCATTCCAATCTAAAGAGACATCGATAGATTCCAAAGCGCCCTTTCTACTGCAGCCCGTCTCAAGCCATTCCCTTTGTAAAGCCATCCCTCGGAGGCCTGTGATACAGCAAAGAGCAATTCAGGAAATCCCACTGTGTGTTCAAAGCACTGGAGTGCACACCTGGGGCTGTTGATATCCCAGCCTCCGCAGCTGTTGCAGCATATGCCGCTGAAATCAGAAACTGATATTTTTTGAAATTGGAATAGAGGGGAAAGAGCAACAGCAAGAGCAGCTTTGTTGAAAGAATACCTTTAGTGATGAGTTCTGCAGTATCTTTCTGTAAAAACATTTTAAATTGTAGGCATGGGGATGAAACCTAGTGCAGTGAATGAAATTGTTTTTTCAAAATAAAACTCATATTGAGGATATCTTTTATCAGTTGCAACCATGTCGGCAGTGCATATCAGAAAGTAAAATCCACTGAAGCTTGCATTGAAGTGCCAGAAGACTAGCTTTTTTGTGACATTTTATACCGTTCTTGCTGCTCAATATCAATTCTGTTTGTATCTTTACTGCCTGCCAAGTTGGAACCCACTGGAATATCTCAATCTTTTCATAGCAAGGTGATTCAGTAATAGCTGTTGCTTGCAAGTGAAAACAAAGCAATTAGAGCACACTTGTTCCTTAGCAAATTGTTGTCTGTTGTCTGCTGGAGAGATATTTTCAAGGAAGAAGAAAAAGAGTTTGGATTTATACCCTGCCTTTCTCAAGGCGGCTTACAAACTCCTTTTCCCTTTTCCTCCTCACAAGAGACACCTTGTAAGGTTGGTGGGGCTGAGAGCGAGAACTGTGGCTAGCCCAAGGTCACCCAGAAGGCTCCATGTGGAGTAGCAGAAAACAAATCCAGTTCACCAGATAAGAGTTTGCTGCTCATGTGGAGGAGTGGGGAATCGAACCTGGTTCTCTAGATTAGAATTCGCTTTTAACCACTACACCACACTGGCTGTCAGGCTCTTACTCAGATGCTTTACTCAGGTGCTTTATTTTCAAGCTTAAATATACTGAGTTAAATATACTGAATTAAATCTACATGAATTTTTCAGGGATTTAAATGTAGAGGAAACTAAATCTCGTAAGCTGTCAAGAGAAGAAAGTGAGTGCAGTGGAGAAGTGGAATCTTCTGCAGTAGAGGCAGATCAAGGGGGCCTGGATGAAGACAACTGGTAAACCGAATGCTCTAGTTTTATCTTAACATTGTTTGTTTGAAACGCATTGCACAGGCAGGACGAGAGCTCAGTCCTCCAGGATGTTGTGCTGCTCGAGCTCCATTAATTTTCATTAGTAATGCACAAGAGAAGTTCCTAGAGGATTGTGCTTTTGCTGGAAAGCTGGATAATTTTTTTTTCATGTTTTAGAGCCTTTCTGTCCTGAGAGTTCCAAGCAGGCAGCTCACAAGTAAAACTGTACATATGGATACAGTGATAACAAGAATATGAGATCCATAAAACATGATCAAACATTCTCAAATAAATAGCTAAAGCAGCAGCAAAGTCAAAGAGGATGGAATATATTTTTAAACAAGGGGTGAAGACAGTGCAATCCTAAGCAGAGTGACCCTCTTCTAGGTCCACTGACTTCAATGGACTCTGTTTAGGTTTGCACTGTTTTTTTTAATTATTATTTATTTATTTATTTATTTATTTATTTATTTATTATTTGGATTTTTATACCGCCCCATCCCCAAGGGGCTCTGGGCGGTGTACAACATAATACAGATAAAAACACGAATTAAAACAATTTAAAGCAGCGATAGTGATAAGAGGCGTCCCGTAACCCCACTTTTAAAAAAACCTCCCTAAGAGGGAGGGACGGCGAGTCCCAGTAGTTGGAACGGGGGAGGGGCGCCATCAGCGGCTGGTCCCTCCAAAGGCCCAGCAGAACAACTCCGTCTTACAGGCCCTGCGGAACTCACCAAGATCCCGCAGGGCCTGGACAGCTGGAGGAAGAGTGTTCCACCAGGCCGGGGCCAGGGCCGTAAAGGTCCTGGCCCGCGTGTAGGCCAGCCGCATCATTTAAGTATAGATATCAGTTGAGCCTTACCAGGATTGGTGTTCCAACAATGGATACTTCCATAGAAGAAGGCCATAACACATTCTGCCTTTTCAACAAAGTTGGAAGCCTTCCTCCAGCCTAGGGAACGTTTTCATACACCTACATTTATTTTAGAACACTTTCATCGACCTTTCCACCCAGCATAGAATCTCCAAGGCAGCAACCAATCAAAAACATTAAAACAAGTTTTTAAAGGAAAGCGATAAAAAGGCAAATTCTCTGTGTTGGGCATTATTAGGAAAAGGACTGAAAGTAAAACAGATATTATAATGATCCTGTAGATGTATGGCATGGCCTTATTTGAACACTGTGCGCAGTTCTGATCGCCATGTCTCAAAAGAGACATTGCAGGGCTGGGAAGAGGGTGAGAGGGTTGGAGCACTTTCCCTATGAGGAAAGGCTGAGGCGACTGGGCCTTTACAGTTTAGAAAAGAATACAAGGGGATGTGATAGAGGTTTATAGAATTATGTGCAGCAAGGAGTGGGTTGACAAAGAGAACTTTTTCTCCCTCTCCTAAAATACTAAAATTTGGGGGCATTCAAACAGAGTTGATGGGTAGTAGTTTCAGGACAGACCAACGGAAATACACCTTTACGCAGCTAATGATTAAAATGTGGAAGTCACTGCCAGAGAATGTAGTGATGGCCACAGGCATAAACAGCTTTTAAAGGGATTAGACCGGTCTTTCAGTGGTTACTAGCCATGGGGACTAAAGGGAACCTCCACATTCAGAAGCAAATAAACATCTGAATACCAGTGCCAGGAGGCAACATCAGGAAAGTCCCTGGTGCCTTGCCTTCCTTCCCTTTTTCCCGGTCTTCTCCGCTGACAAGAGAGAAGCAGATGTAGAGTTTGTCTTTCCCATTTATTGAGTCAGTGGAGCTGCTTCAAAATGTAGTGAATTGTTTGGACACAGGGCTATGAAGACAGCCCATGTAGTTCTGGCAGGGACACATTTTCTGTAGCCCTGCTCGGACAGAAGGGGACGTGTGAATGACACAGCCCCACTGAAGGAGAAAGTCTCAGCCTCTGTGCCCTGTTGTTGGGCTTCCAGAAGAACTGGTTGGCCACTGTGTTAGATTGGATGCTGGACCACCGATTTGATCCAGCAGGGTTCTTCTTACATTCTTGTACTAATAAAAAATTGAAAATAACAAACGAATCAGCTACACAGTAATGAGGGTCGGTGAGGAAATGCCAGATGAAATAGGGAAGTCAGATGCCATGAAGGTTGAACCGAAGCAGTGTTAAAAATGAATTAAATAAAATAAATACATTTATTGTACAGTGCACTTATACAAATTAAAAACATAGGCCTTGAATTTTAGCCTGCAGACCGAAACCACCGGACTGAATAATGTACATTACATTATATAAATGACTATTCACAAGATGATGACATACAGGTAAGACTTCAATCACAGTAAACAAGACCAAACACATTTCTGCCCAACGGGCCTTTTTCAGTGGTTATTAATACATGGATACCAATCTGACAAAATATCAAAAATACCAGGCATAATATATGTGAAATGGGAAGGTGATACCATACCACCTGAGCAGCATGGAACATGACCCGCAGGAAAGGAAAGCACGTCCCTCCTGGGGGTGAGGGGAGAGGGAATCCCTTGTTTCCAACTGGTCTAACTTCCAAATAAGGAAGTCCCCAAAGCAGGACCTCCATTTTAAATGAATCCTATCCTTTCCCTCTTCTAAAGAGCCTTTCTTCAACCTGGAAAGTGCTGTTTGAAATGGGAAGGGATATTGGAAGTGTTAATTATTATACCTTTTTTAATGTGCAAATTCTTCAGCTGGGGAATTGTTTAAAACATTACACATGCATAATCTGGCTGGCTAAGCGCCAACCGGGGTCTCCCTGTACCTGTTGATCTTAACCATTATATGAAATGGAGGAACAACAGCCTGAAATAACTTGCACAATTTTAGGGAAGAAGTTTCTGTAGGCTGTGAATAGGATCGAACTAACTTTCCAAACGTTGTCCTCGTAAGACATGATTATAATTGATACAGTGAAATGGATGTAAAGCGTCAGATGAACTTTGTAACAGGGGTTTCTATGTTGTCCCTCCCTCCCTCCCTCCCCCCAACCACACAGCTCAGAAAAAGAGAATCAGGAACCGTCTTGGAGTAGTTCAACCGCAGAAAATTCTGTCCCAGAAATTGAAGTTGCTGAAGTAGCGTATCCTGCAGATGACACAGTTGCTCTTGCAAAATAATAATAATGACAGTGTCTGAAACAGTTGGAAGGAAAGCATTCAGGAGCACCCAAGCAGGTACATCAGGTAGGAGCAAAGGCTGAATGTTTACCAAAACCAGGCTGAGTAAACTTTGACATAGGAAGTCTATGTGCTGCTTTATCTAGCCCTTAGATATATTTAATATATGATATATATAAGTCCTGGCTAAAGCCAGCTCAAATTATGCATAGCAGTCTAAGTAAAGTACAAAAATTGCTGCAGTTTAGCAATGTGTAAAGACTAAGAAGTCTCATCTGTAGATACCCCAATCATGTTTGTTCATCATGTGACACCTGCAGATCGCATGTTTGCTACTAATAGATGATACATTTTTGTATGGGCAGCTTTCTGACATCTGATTATTATTATTATTATTTTTACAAATTCTTTATATAGGCATATAATGTTATGCTCTCAGAAATATAACTATGCCCTCTAGGCTTAGTAAAAGAATGTGATCTGTTGTGGATTTTAAAGTCATAAGTGTAAATAACGGATATGTACATTTTTAATGCATTATGAATGCTTGCCGTACCAAATGAATGTTTCACAAATGGAAGGATGATTGAAAGAGTTTGTGATGAAAATCAACTCAGTAAACTGTAGAGCCCAGATACACTATGGATTTTTACCCTCATGGGGGGGAAATGTAAAAACTGATTTATTTTTATTACCTTCTGACACCTTTGCCACAATGCCACGTAATCATCAAACCCACAACTTTGCCTTACGTAAAGAACACTACCTCTTTGTTGCTAATGCATCGCATTTGTTTATCTGTATATTTTATGCAGATAGTTTGGGTCTTTAAAACCATGTTCTTCCTGCTCACTTAATTTAACTAGGGAAAATCTAGTTGCATTTATTTCTTTTAGACTCAAGTACACATGGGAACTTGCTACAATGTCTTGTGTAGCTTATTTTCAAATGGTATTAAATCCAATGGTGCACTTTATAATAAAAAGACTTATTGTGCCAAGTTAATTGGCTATTTTTTGGAATTGGACCCTTGGGATTCGGGAAAGTGGGGTAAAGGATTGCGTGCTGTGCCTTGTTATTTTCCTTGTTCTACATATTTGTCTGGGTCAGCTTTATGGAATCTTCAAAACATTCTGGTCAGCAGTAGTTTGCTCAAAGTGCCTTATTTTGTCTGGTCTTCTGATGGGAAGAATGCTGTTTTTGTTTTTCCCTGTGCATCCTACTCCTTTGTTTAATTCTGTTAACATGTACTCACAGTGTGCTGGCGTGTTTTTTCAATGCTCACTTTGTATTTTGGAGCGTAAGGACAACAGTCTGTAGAACTCCATAAAGCTGTCTGGAAAATAAACTTTTTGAATATTACAACTTTTGTTGTCCTTTCTGTTGAAATCTGTACTGACAATAAGCTACTCAGGCACATCTGATTGACATTTACTGTATAGTGAAGGTACTGACAACGCATAAAACAATGTTAATGTTTGCATACAATTCTCTCTAAAATGTCTTGAAAGAAGACATTTTACTGCTTCTGATGACAATTTTTGGTTGTATTATATGTTATAGGTAGTAATCTTGAACAACAAACAAGTGAGAGTATGCAATGGAAAATTGAGTACATTAGGCATTGTTGGTTCTTCTAATCTAGCTGATCAACCAGTCTCTCTGGTTGCCCTTTAGGTCTTGAAAGTCTCACCTGTGCCAGCTCAGCTAATGTGCTGTGTGTGAAAACTTCAGACAACAATACAAATATACTGATGATTACTCAATGCATGTTATTATATTTTGCCTTATTTTTTAAAAAATGAACCAATTGGTCTTAAATTATTAACGATGCAATCCTGGATAGAGTTATGCCTTTCTAAATCAACTGACTTCAATGGATTGGGAAGGCTGTGGTTGTGTTTAGGACGGTGCTGAACTAGGATAAGTCTGCAACTGTCAGCTTCTAGTTTGCAGATCAATTGAAACATATTTCTTTGAAAGGCAGGCTTTGCCTCCACCTTATCAGCTTTACGGGTTTTCTTTTTTAAAAGGTCTGGTGTGACTAACAGTCCTGACATTTTTTTTCTATTTTTCCAGCTTTTTCAGGTTCATTATATCCTAGGGGAATCTTTGTGGGGCTTCGGGAAGGCATCAGATTTGCAGCACAGCTGCTGGTAACTCTCCTTACATGAACCATCAAATTTGGTAAAGATTGAGTCAGGGTTCAGTTTTATTGGCCCTTAAATACAGTGCCCCCATATATTTTCCGTTGTTTCCAATGCAGGTCCATAAAATGCAGGTCTGTAAAATTGCCCCTTCCAACCCAATCTTTACCAAACTTGGTGGTTCTTTTAAGGAGAGTCACTTACAGCTATGCTGCAAAGCTGATGGCTCTACCTTAAACCACCCTTGCCAGAGCCCCACAAACAGATTTTTTCAGATATTTTTTTTAAAAGCTGAAAAAACACCATATTGTTATGGGGATCTGGCTTTAAAAAAAAAATTCCCAAAAATTCTGGGTCTATTAAATCTGAATCCAAGAAATACAAAAAAAATGGGGCACACCCACAGTCCTGACATAACTAGGCTGAACAAAAAAAGGGCTTTCATTCCCCACCACTAATGGGTGTATAGCATTATTGGTGCTAGATCAGTAGGATTCACTTGACAAGTGATTAGAATATGAAACTAAAACCCCTGGACTGGCAGTTTACCGACTACTTGGGTTGTGGCCATTTATTATGTGCTTTTTTATTTCTTTAGTTTTGAAACTGTATTAATCAATTGTACATACTTTGGATGTATTTCTTCCATTCCATATGTACGTATTTATTCAATTTTCCTAGTTTGTGTAAGTCTAGATTGCAGTGCATGAAATTCTTTTCATAAAAATAGGTAACTTTATTTTGAATATGTTCCAAGTATAATTTGGATACTGTAAAACCTTGATAGAATTGGCCATCTCGCCCAACTCCCCTTCTCGATACAAGATCAGCCTAGACCTGGAGCATCCCTGAAAAGTATTCAACCAGCTTGAAGCCTATCAATTTGGGGGGACGGGAGTTACCATCTCCATAGGCAGCTGATTCCACTGCCAAACAAGCTCTTATTGTAAAAAAAATTCCCCTAATATCCAAGCTGATACCTTTCCGCCTGTAATTTAAACCCATTATTGCGAGTCCTATTCTCTGCTGGCAATAGCAACAGCTCTCTGCCCTCCTCTAAGTAACAGCCTTTCAAATACTTAGAGAGTAATCATGGCCCCTCTCAATACTGAACCAGAGAACCATTTTCAAGTGCTCTGGAGAGATATACCCCTTCCTGACCACCTAGAGAATATTTACGTCATCACATTTGTGGCACAGAAAAAAAAAACTCTGGTATAAAGCGATAAGAATTATTAATTTTAGATGCTTTTCAATGTTTTCCTTGAAAGTTAATGAAAGTTTATGTTATTTGTTTACTATCTTAGGGTCAAACTCTAGTTTTCATTTTTCTACATGATTAAAAAGTTATAGCTTTGTAAAGGAACCATATGCGAAAGAACAAAGGTGTATCTATGCAAAAAGAACATTCTGACTCATGCCAAAGTATGTTTCCAGGTGCTGGACATTTTAATACTATGAAACACAATGATTTGCACAACCAGTGGCTATCTCTATATATAATTCAGTTAGAGAAGCCTGGCTGGATGGCAACAACGAACTTCTAGCCAGTCACTGCGCACAGTGGGGTGCATGACGGCCCCAGCACATGCGATGACTCCAGCTGCTGAGGGGTGTATGCAGTGGTGGGATTCAGCAGGTTTGCACCACTTCGGCAGAACTGGTTGTTAAAATGGTGCTTGTAAACAACCAGTTGTTAAATTATTTGAATCTCACCACTGGGTGTATGGCTGTGATGATTCACTCCCAGTCAATTACTGCTATGCAATCCCAATGTCTCATAACTGAAAGGTTGCTGCTTTTTCATTCCCTTCTACCCTCTCTTCCTCAAACCATTCCATTGCCATTTCCTCACTGCTTTCCCCCTGTCTTTCTTACCATGGCAGATGTTTTTTCATTCCCCCCCCCCACCTTTCCTTCCTCTGCCCCTTTGACCAAGATATGGGCATGAGGCAACATTTTGAGCACAGGAGATGAACCAAGCACCAAACCTGCACACAGGATGAGGATGAAACTGTGACAAATGCCCATATTTGTGAAGTGGTTTCCAGTGAGAGACTGCCCTGAAAGAGTTAAGTCCTGCCCAGTCCTGATTGGCTGGAGGAAATTGCCAGGGAGAAGAAAAGGAGGCAGCTGGAGTGCTGAGGGTTCTTTTCCCTTGGTTCGTGCTTGGACCAAGATCCAAAGCAGTGAGAGCAGATCAGGAAGGGAGATCTGTCACTGCTTGTGTGTTCTGACAAGAGGTCAGATTGCTCTAGTCAGGCTGAGGAGGCTTGATAGAGTGTGAGGGAAAGTCCTGGGCTTGGTGGAAGGTGAATCCGCCACTCAGGTGCTGGGCAGCTTGGCTGTCCATACTAGTGTCTGCCCAACCCCAGTTCAAAGCCCAGTCAGGAGAAGACCAGTCCATAAAGGGGGCAGTTAGGCCTTAACAGGGGACTGCAAGTGAAGGTGGCGAGTATTGAGCCAGAGTCCTTCCAGTCTTAAGACTTGGGTGGTTGTGTGAACTAGAAAGGGTGTGGATCAGAGAGAATCTAGTGTCAGTGTGTGTAACAACTAAAAGCTGAAACCTCTGTGAGAGAAAGCTGAAGTAAATTAGAACCTGTGTGTAGGAGAAAGCTTAAGAACCAGAACCTCTTTAAGAGAAGAAATATATTGGCCACCTGCGTGTGACCAAACGGAAAACTTTTTTTTGTAACTGACTGAGTAACCTTGCAAGTAGAAGCTGTTTACTTTCTGTAATCAACAAGCATTTAAAACCTCTCAAGTCAACTGAGAAGCCTTCATTTCTAGTAAAATAAACTTTACAAATTCTGTTTCACGTTACCCGAAGTTCCAGTCTATTTTTTCAGTGTGCCTACAAAGGGAGGTGTCTGTCAGCATATGGGCCAACACTCTCTCTTACAGAGTTTCCCCTCCTTTTTTTTCAGAGGTTCCTTCTTTTATTTCACTGGGGAGAGTTGGAGTGAGGCCAACTCCAAAAAGGGAGTCAGAGCTCCCAAACCCTGTTACAGAAACACAGAGCTGCAAGATTTTTTTAAAAAGGCGGGGGCAGAAGAATCCATTGTTGGGAGCAATCCCCCTGGGGATGAGAGTGTATGTATGTGTGAAAGAGAGAGAGAGAGAGGCAGGCAGGCGGAGGAAAAGAAGTGAAATATCAAACATTGGCCAAGAGGGGGGGAAAGGCAGGAGGGTCCGTGATACCCACTGATGCCTGGCACTCACTATGTCTTTTTTTTTAAGTGGGTGGGGCTTTTGAATGGCCATTTGAGATCTGGTTAGCTGTACAGATTTTTAGAAAACATTGCTTTGGCAGCATCTTCCACTACAATAAAAAGTTCCTTGCTGCAAATGATTATGATAGGAAGTGGGAACTGGTGCCTTCTCCTGCTGAGAAACTTCCATAGACCAAGGGTTCTCTTTAAAGTACCCTGGCAACCTTCTGCCACCACTCAGGATCTCCTGAGAACCACTAGACCAATGGTGGCAAACCTTTGGCACTCCAGATGTTATGGACTACAATTCCCATCAGCCCCTGCCAGCATGGCCAGTTGGCCATGCTGGTAGGGGCTGATGGGAATTGTAGTCCATAACATCTGGAGTGCCAAAGGTTCGCCATCACGGCACTAGACTGACCCACTGAGAAGGTGGTCTTCCTTTGCAGTACTAGAGCAGTAACTAAATAATGTATACCCAACCTGGTAGAACCCATGCAATCTAATGCATCGGTAAGAGATTAAGAGAAATATCCCAGATGAATAGATTGTGCAAAGTGAAACCAAAACAAATGTCTTTATAATAAGGTAAGACAAAGCAGGGGGAAAGGTAGGACTAGTTGGATTAGACAAAAAAAGGCAAAACAGAATACAGAGGGAAACACATAGCAACAGCAACAGATATTCAAATGAAAAGCTATATGTATATGCAGGAAAAAACATTTTGAACAGTATGTTTATTTTAAAAGTCACGGTTATAAGCAGAGCTTCTACCTGAAATGCTGAAGAATTACTTTTAGAATTATGCAGTCTCATTGCCTGATACGTTGTGTTTGTTTTTACCTCCTGTAGCAGAATTGTAAAGGTACCCACAGGCTGGAAAAGGTTGGGGAACCCTGGCAGAAGCCCACTTTCTGTGTAAAGGGAGAGGAGACCTTGAAAGTGGGATAATGGATGGCTGAGATAGTGACAAAGCTGCTTTGGGTTGACTGGAATAGCAGCGTCAAAAAATAATTAAGAGTTTCTAGTAACTTTGGGGAAATTGTAGAGGAGGAGGGGGGCACTCGGCGGGGATAATTACGAGTCAAGAGAACAAAGAAATCAATTGTGCATTACCTTGGCAGTGATGCATTAAATGGTCCTTTATTTGCTTCCCAGAACAATTACCTAAGAACAGAAAAGGTTTTATGGTCAAGCGCTGGCTCTTGTTGTTGTCATGATTTGGTCCTATATCTATAATTTTAAAAGTAGCTCTTTATGGTTGTTACAGTTCCAAATAATTGAACTTTGGGTCTGAACATGCTTGTGAAAGGCTTCTCTGTGGTAAACAGCGTATGACTTTAAGCAGTACGTTTAACTATTTCCTGCCTCTGTGTCCTGTCTTCTTTTATCCTGTTTGAGCATATCGCCTCGATGTGGATTGAAGAATGGGTACTAGGTGTGAGTGCTAGAATTTTGCTCCTCAGTTGCTTCAAGAAGATTCTGATCCAAATTAGGAATTGTGAGTTTTATGTACAAGGAAGTGATTATTATGGGTTAAAGTGTATTGACAGGTGTCATTTGGAACGATCTGGTCATACTGGTGGCACACATTCAAAACACTCTGAGGTAGTTATTGTCAAATTCTTTCCAGCGGTTCTAGTTACGTTTTCCTTTCATCTGCAGTCATGGAGGTGAGTAAAGTCTAGTTCATTGTCCACGTGGCATGCACAGTTGTGTGAGATAATTTTATACCTGGAGTGTTGTGTGGTTTCCAGGCTGTATTCTAGTAGCATTTTCTCCTGATGTTTCACCTGCACCTGTGGCTGGCATCTTCAAAGGATCTGATGGGAGTAAAGCAAATGGAGTACATATACCTGTGGCATGTCCAGGGTGGGAGAAAGAACAATTTGCCTGTTAACAAGTGTAAAGGATGCAATTAGCAAGTTTGATTTGCATGTGTTGGGTGGGATCCACCCATTTAGCATGTGAGTAACCATCATTGTTGAGTTCTTGCTTGTAACATTTTAGTGCAGGGATTCCTCAGCCTTTTTGAGCTTACGGGCACCTCTGAAATTCTGGAATGGCATGGTGGGTGCAGCCATTAAATGGCTGGCACAAAATGGCTCTGCAGGAGATAGAGCCAGCCACAAAACGATTGTCACATCTTTACCTCAGTCACACAGTGAAGAGTCTTATGCCATGGTGGCAGCTGCCACCAAAAAAAAAAAAAAGTTAAAGCTAGTATAACCAATCAAATCTTTAGTATCCATTCAGAAACTTTGTTGGGCAGAAGCCCTCCTTAGACCCACCCACTTCTGAAAAACACTGGAAAATTGTGGGCAGGCATGGGCACCATGTTGGGGACCCCTGCTTTTGAGAAATTCTACACCAGAGGGAGGCCATTGCTTTGTGAACCTTCCCATCTTGACTCTTTGGCTAGGCGTAGAAAGAAAGTCACTGCATGAAGTGTGACAAGGTGGCTCTGACTAGTTGTTATGGAGAACTGATTTCAGAGATGCCATTGGGAGCAAGCGATGCACGGCCTTCTCAAAACCTCTACGTGTCTTCCCAATCACTGGTTTGAAAATGATTTACGTTTTTGGGGGTGGAGTGGGAATAGCCTGAGAGGGCAATTATATTATTCATATCTTTCCAGTTTTACAGTATATGGCTGGCTGTGTTGCTGCTAATGCTGAATGTGAAGGCTGATGAGTAGTCTGAAATTAAATTATATGCTGTAATGAGATTTCCTCAGACAATAACAGGAGCTATCTCCACTTCAGATCTGAATGTTCATACTTTTGCTTGATCCTTTGTTTACAACCCTTTTGCAAAGTTCAAGCTAAAAATGGCAAATGATCCAATTCTCATAGGCTAAGAGAAAATTGGGGAGGAGCTGTAGTTCAGTGGTAGAGTATATGTAGAAATTTCCTGCTTTAATCCCTGACATCTTCAAGTTAAAAGATTAGGGAAGAGGTGATGAGAAAGACCCAAATCTTTACGATTCACTGCCTGTCTAAGGGCCTACTTACCTTAAGCCCCGCGCTACTCTCCTCAAGGAGCGCGGGGTCCCCCGGCACTCCCCACGACAGGGGCGGCAACAGCGCAGCCGCCCCGACGCTGCCACTGTCGCGCCCCCTCAGCGTGCGGCATCCCTGGCACTCTTGTAAACGGCGCCTTTTTATTATTTGTGTGTGGAGTGGGGACGCCCGGGCGTGCACCAGGGATGCCGTGCGCTGAGAGCAGCGCGCGGCATAGGGGGGATCGTGGTGAGTGGGGAAACGCCCTAAGTAGACAATACTGATCTTTACAGACCCACGATCTGATTCAGTATATGGTGAGTTCATATGATATTCACATCCTTTAGAAGTGCAATGTTTTCTCTAAGATTCTTCTGGATTTTACAATGATAGGCAAAACATGAGGGTTTTGTTGTCTTTTATCTGATATTTCTGAAGTGTGCTTGCTACTTATTGGCAAAGAGTTACGAGATGACAGTATGGTGCCACATTGATGCGTATGCAACAAATCTAAGAGCTTTTTCCTTAAAGTCTAGTAACCAGGTACTCTGAAACTGCTCCCATAACTTAACCTTTCCAGATCTCCTGATGTTTGATCTATGCAAAAACTTTTCTATAGTACAAAACCAAATTTTGAGGAACTACAAGTGCCAGGGAAGGAGGCGCAGGGTGGGAGCTCCAGCGTAGTGGCTTAGCATGTGCATTTCCCCCTTCCTAATGTTTACTTTCCCCGCTCACCTGTCACTGAATGGAATGATAAGAGCTACACAAGTCATTGTAATGATTGTGGAATGAAGCCCAAACATGGTAATGTTTGTGTAAGCATGTGCACCGTTTGAGCACCTGCACTGGCCACAGCAATCTTGGAAAAATAACCAGGTACATGCAGGAAAGAGGACAGAGTGGTGGTAACACCCCTTTTCAAAGGTGTGCAGCTAAGATAGAGACATTTCAAGAAGGCAAATGTTAGCGGCTAGAGTGTTGGACTAGGGCCTGGAAGGCATGGTTTCCACTTTCCACCATGCCATGGAAACTTCCCGGGTGGCCTAGAAGATTGCTGTGAAGGTAAAACAGAGGGGACAATGATATAATAATTTGCTTTGCATTTCTATGGAGGAAAATGGGGGTATAAATATGGGAGCCAACCAGGTGTGTCGGTGCCAATGACACATGTGTGAGAAAGAGAAGGTGAATAAACAAGAACTATGGGAGGTAATGAAGAAAATGAAGGAGAGCCAAAGCTTAATCTTGCAGCCTATCAGTGTATTGCTGCATTACATATTCCCGTGTCCAATGAGAAATAACTGGACAAAACTTCCTACTTGGTAAATAAGCACAGGGTGGGGTCTTTTCTTTGCAGGGCAGACAACTACATACGTTCTTCACTATCAAGACCTGTAGCAGTTACACTCATATCTGCAGCTTTGTGTGTGGAGTGTTTATTGGTGCGTCTGTAGCATTATCCCCCCTCCCTAACGACTGAAGCTTAGAGCAGGACATAGCTGAGTCTCCAGCCATCCTGAAAGGAGAGGAGGATGTGGCGGTTTGGCTAAAAGATCCCACAATTTCCCCTTGTTTCTGCAGTTGCCGAGGGGCAACAAAATCACCTGTAGTGCTTAAAGCATTCTGCTGCGAGTAGGAGAGCCTCTGGCTCTCCCTGAAAGAATCCTGTCTTTCCAACTGCATTGTCATTCTCACCCTAGATGAGTCATGCCGGCATTCTCTCTGCCGACAGCTCCCTGTAAATGGAGGCTCAGAACCCCATCCCCATCCTCCAGCAATGAAACTGTTCTCTGGTTTTAATCAGCTATGTTATTACTGGTTTAAAACAAAACTGGGAGAGCTGTGATTCAAAAATATCGCCACTGCTGCTGTTCCTGACTATTATGGGTTAGGGAGGGTTTCCGCCTTTTCATCTGAACAGAAGCCAGATTTTCTGAAGAACAAAGAGAACCTGAGAGAGCTGAAAGATTCATAAATTTATTCTGCTTAAGTTTTTGAGATGCCACAATATACTTTTGCTGTTTCTGTAATAGGCTAATGGAGGGATTGTTTTGGATTTTGAGAAGTGGTCACCCCTGTGTGGCTGTATGCAGGTGCTGTTGTTTGCACGCTCTCAAAAATACTTCTGTTGGTGTTGAGTTCCTAAAATGAGGAAGCTGCTTGTTATGGCAGATATATTTTTTTTGAAAGTGAGTCTAGGGTGCCTCCTAGTGGCAAGAGAAAATGTTGCCTTGTGTAATTTCTGATTTCATTCAATCTGAAGTCATATTTTAAAAGGCACAACTGTTTTTAGATGATCACTGATACCCTGCTTCTAAGCACGTTAGCATTACAGCATCTTCTTGATTTTGCTTCAATCTAATATCTTTTTACAACTGCAACTTTTCTTGCTTTCTTCCTGCTCTCATCAGCTGTGGTGTATACCAGCTGAAAGGTCAGGACTCTGCATAAGATGTGAGCCTCTTGGCATGAGGCGAAAGGTAAGAGCACAAGAACTCTTACTCCAGGATGTGGATCTGGACTGAGAGCCATTGCACACAATGATTAGGAAAATAATCTATCACTATTTTTTTCTCCCACCTTATGGAATGACTTGCCTGATGAGGTTGGGAAGGTTCCTACTCTCCTGCTGTTATTCCAATTATGCAAAACTGAATTATTCAGGAGGACATTTTTGCATTTATTCAAAAGTAATAGGGATTTATTCTAACTGTCTCCTGGAGAAGGGTAAACTTTCCTATGCGCCAATTGGCCATGCTGGTAGGGGCTGATGGGAATTGTAGTTCGTGAACATCTGGAGAGCCGCAGGTTCCCTACCCCTGGTCTAGATGCATGTAAAAAAACTTTTTTAAAATCTAGTACATTGAATTAATATGTAAATAGCTAAAGAATACTCATAAGATTGCATTTATCTCTGTAAAACCTCCTAAGCTAGATGCATATGAAATAAACTATATGTATGTGAAAATAAGTGTAGGTGACGTATTAATGAGCACAATGTCCCAAACTACTGGCTAATGGTGTTCTGGTCAGCCAGATTGCAATTGTACCTGAATAAAGAGCCGTAGGCAGGTGAGCTCTGCTGGAGACAGGTTATCAACAGCAGCAGTTTCCCAAGTGTGACAGTTTCTACAAATATTCAGAGGGCAGCTAGAATAGTTCCTTCTCCTACCCTATAATGATTAGCTTCATATATTCTTTATATCCCCAGATAATCTCTTGTTTTGTGCAGAAATGACATTTAACAACAATTCCTGTGAGCACAGACTTACATAAATTGGGCTTATTCTTTTTTCTATACTAATTGGACCTTTATTGGGTTCTCAGTATCTTCCTTTATGGTCTTGTTTATTCTCTTTGGAGAATCTTTAGATTTCGATAAAAGAAAGTGACAATATATTTACAGTGTACTACTAGCGGAGCCCGGCCACGCGTTGCTGTGGCAACTGTCCTTCTCATCACAGTCCGCAACCCACACAGATGTCCATGCAGGTCCAATGATCCCCAGCATAGCTTTTTGGGAGCAGCAGTGGCATAGTGGCTAAGAGCAGGTGCACTCTGATCTGGAGGAACTGGGTTTGATTCCCAGCTTTGCAGCTTGAGTTGTGGAGGCTTATCTGGGGAATTCAGATTAGCCTGTGCACTCCCACACACACCAGCTGTGTGACATTGGGATAGTCACAGATTTTCAGAGCTCTCTCAGCCCCACCCACCTCACAGGATGTTTGTTGTGAGGGGTGAAGGGCAAGGAGGTTGTAAGCCCCTTTGAGTCTCCTACAGTAGAGAAAGGGGGGATATAAATCCAAACTCCTCCTCCACCTCCTCTTCTTCTTCTTCCTCTTCTTCTTTTTCTTCTTTTGGGGTGGTCAAATGGAATCCCTCTTTCCCTTTTCAATGCACATCATTATATGGTGCTGTCTTGGTTTTTAGTATAAGGTAACCCTTTCCATTCCACAACGGAACTGTCCAGAGTGCGAATCCCTCTGTCCATGAGGCTGGTTGACACGCACAGTCCTGGCTTGGGTAAGGCAGAACTGGGGCAAGGAGGCTATCCCAGTCAGGCAGCAGAGGCAGGGTGGTGAGGCCAGCTCAGATCGAGGCCAGCTCCCTGGGTTTTTAAAGGGCCATGTGCAAAAGAAGCGGAGCCAGTAGTGTTGGTTTGCCCCCACCCCACGGATTTTCTTAGAAGAAAAAGGCAAACTCCAGCTTGCTTTTAGTAAAAGAGAGCTGTGGCAAATATGGGTGAGGAAGTGGGTAAGTGGTGGTTGGATGTGAGGGAGGGCAGAGTGAGGTGTGTGAGGATGAGCTGGATGTGGATGAGAGTATGTGTGTTGTGTGGTAGTAGTGAGTGAGGCACAGAGAGTGAAAGTTACCTGCATGTGTGTGGGGGGGGGGAACCCCACCTGACGTCTCACATGGCAAAGCGTGTATGTGTTTCACTTCCACTCGTATTACTTAACAGTATTACCTATTTACTGTTTTCACTGCTCATCTCTGCCCATCTGCACGAACATTCTAAGCCCTCATACCAATCCCTCAGGCCACAGACAGACAGGCTGCACGAACATTCTAAGGGTGACAGTTAAACACAGCCAGCTTCATGGCCTGGTTCGCCAGGAAAAAGACGTTTTACCTGGCTCAGGTATAGACTTTCGGCAATTTGAAGGTCCGAATACCTGCCTGCAACAGGGAGGGACGTCATGTGAAAATTTGGGGGCGATCCGTCCAGCCGTTTCAGCGTTAGGGAGTCACCAACAAACGGATGGTTAGCTTTTTATATATATAGATGTGAATATGCATGCTGGTCCAGATTCATATTGTGTTTCATAGTCTTCAGACAAACTTCAGCCTTTAAGCATTTGCTGATCTGGATCTTGGCTTCAGCACTGTGCTGTGTTTGCACCAATGAAAGACTCCTTGAAGCTTGTTTTGAACTAATCTACTGGAAAAGAACTACCCAAAAATTGACTGTGGGTTTGGACTTCCTGAAGCAAGCTAAAATGGTACAATTCCAAGCAGACACTAATTATATCTTTGTCTTATTCTCTCTCTTAAACAGGCTCACAAACTTATGTTATAAAAACTGCTAGAGTCTACTAGAAAATTTAGAACCCTGTTCTTTTCTTTCTCTGGTTCATGAATTACACCAAGAAAGATGCAGCCCTAAGCCACATCATATGCAGCACTGGCACAGATCTGTGGGTGCTGGGGCAGAAAATTAAATCCATGAGCCACTACATTATCTTTTATTGAACTGGAAGGTCTGGACTCATTAAATAGGCGAGGCAGGACAATATTGGTCTGTCTATATGGACATCGAGGGTTGCCCTGGGAGCGGTGCCTGGGGAGGGGAAGGAATATGATGCCATAGAATCCAAAGCTGTCATTGCTTCCAGATTCTGAAATCCACAGATTAGTTGTAATTCCAGCTGAACTCCAGGCCCCATTCTTGAGGGTGGTGATTCAGGGCCTCAAGAGAGTGAAACATGGCCACTTTAAAGGTCCTTTGTTCAAACAGCTTCATTAATTATTGCTGCAGTTCTGCATTGGGGCACAGAGCTGAAGCTACTGTGAAGGCAACCCAAAAACTCTAATTGTGACTGCACAATCAACCTCATGCTTCTTTGAATCCTGCCACTGGGTTTTCCAACATCCAAGATACAAGTATTTGTTCCATGTTTGTCTTGGTGATCTTTTCCTTCAAGTGTTAAAGAAAGCTGGTTAAATGTCTGATTCCAACACTCATGAAAAAGAAATACACAGTATTAATCCAAATGGCATTTATTTCAGAGAAGAATAGAAGTGCATATTTCAGAAGGCATAGATTTGCTACTGGGTATCTGGCTCATCTTTACCTTATTTCACAACAGCATCCCAAGGACATTTCCCAATCCTCTACTCTACAGAATTGGCAGGAACGAGGAAACTCTCACTTTTAATAGATGTGACGCGAGGCAAACAAAAGGGGCTGTTGTTTTCAGTAGCAGCCACCTATATTTGGTCATCTTGGCATCACCCTAAAGCATTTTGGGTCAAGACACAAATCTGTATTGAGGACTGAAAACAGCAAGAGTATTTTATACAGTTTAGAGTGTTGACCAGTATTTCTGTAAAAGAGTTAAATTATGCTTCTGTAGTTTCACTTAAATAAGCTGTATTAAAAACAGTATATAAAATTGCTGTCCTGGGGGTGGAAATTAACCAAAATAGACATTAGAATACAGGATTTTTTAAAAGGTAAGCATATGAGAAGAGAAAAATGTTCCTAACTTCTATTTTACAATATGACACAACTACAACCTTCAGCAAGAATGAATCTGCACGCTTCTTTTTCTTTCTCTTATATACTACTGAAACACAGATCCGCCAATGAAGATGTTCAGGTGAACATCAAAATATGCGTCGTTTTAAGTGACTGGCAGTCCAACATCATTCAAAGTTGGATGCCCTTAAGAGCACAGCCTTGTCCATGCCTACGGCCACATAGGATCAGACTGAAATTTTAACCATTCCAACAATTGTTTTTGCCAGTTCAGTTCCATGGCAGTAAGTTGTGTGGAAGTTCACAGGCACTTCTCACCTGATTGACACATGACCGTGTACCATTCCGGATGGCACTTTTCCCAGCATAAAAAGGCACTTTTAACTACAAGAAGAAGAGAAAAAGCGTTGGGATTATACACCTCCTTTCTCCCCAGTAAGGAGTCTCAAAGAGGCTCACAAGGTCCTTTCCTTCCTCCCCCCACAGCAGGCACCCTGTGAGGCAGGTGAGGCTGAGAGACTGCGGAAAGAATTGTGATTGGCATAAGGTCACTCAGCATGCTGCATGTGGAGGAGTGGGAAATCAAACCCAGCTCTTCAGATTAGAGTCTACCTGCTTTTAACCACTATGCCACAATGCTCCAGAGTAAACTGACAAATTTATCCGCTGTGCACACAGATTCCCAGAAAACCCATGTCACTCAGGGTACACATTGTATGCTTGAAAGCACACTATGGTTAAATCCAGTTAACTTTCCCACTTAGTCTCCCCTGCTTACTACAATCACTACTGCTTTTTTGTCCATGTAGGTCCCGTGAACCTCTCCATGGACCCTTTCCTCTTTTTTACATTCACCAAGTTGGTTGGATATGGCCCCCAGTTGGCATCTTATTTTTTTAAAGCCCAAGGTTTGGTATCATTAGAAACAACCTGACTCAGAAATGTTGGCATTCTAAATTGAGGACTCACTTATAGCAGCTCCAAGACAAGGGGCATTGCCAGTGCCTGCATAGCAACCCTGAACTTCCATGGTTATCTCCCATCCAAGTACTAACTAGAGCCAAGCCTGCTTAGTTTCCAAGATCGGGCTTGACTGGTCTATCCTGGCAAGTAAGAATTTCTGCTTTTATTCAAAGGATTACTTCACAGATTTCAAGAACAGGTACTTTTAAACTAATGACTGGTCCAATCCAAAGGTGGGGGGGAGGATCAGCTGTTGGAGGTGATGCAAGTCTATGCTGGCAAATTTGCTGTCCCTGGGACACTTGCCACAGTAAAGGGGTGGATCTGATGGTGGGCAGCTGCTGTGACCCACTGAAATGGCCGGGTGTGGCAGTGCGCACCACACCAGTGGTCTTGCACCCCTGTTGCCTGCACCAGCATCACAGGGGTGTTCTGGAGGCCTGGCCAAGGGTGGAGACAACAGTAGTCAGCTTCCATCCCCACTTCACCACCAGAAATGCCAGTGCCCAGCTCCTGGACTTATGCCATCTGTTGGGTGGCATAAGTCCATGGGGGCCCTATGGAGGGCTTTCCAACAGCCACTGGAAATCCCTCCTAGGAATAGCGGGACAGAGAAGCTGCGGCACTGCATCTGGGCTCCTGGCCCTGTTGAAGGGCTGCCCAGTAGAACACTTAAGCAAAATTATGCATAATGAAGATGTTTGTCTTTTATTGCCATTATACTTCACAACAGTTTCTCTTCAGGGAAGAATACAAGCTCAGCATCCATGGGGACCAATTTTTTAGTTTGCTTCATTAAGCCTTTGAGCACCTACTGGAACCTGCTGTCGCAAACCGATCTAAGGTATGCTTCAACACTTAGTTCAGTCATAAAGTAAAAGCCTTCACACTTATTCCACCATCCTTGGTTTTCCCTTACAGCTAGTATCCCATTGCAGTGCAGTGAGGACAGCACCACAACAAGCCATGGAATCTATATTCATATATCAAGAAAGACCAACTATGATTTTAGATCTTAGGATGATATTCCCTAACCATCCATAGATAATGGAGTAACCTGATTTGGGCAATCACACTAAATGTAGTGGTTAAATGAAGTATAGGTTCCCATAATGCTTGAACTGAAACTTCTCGGTTTTTTGCACATGGCACTCTGGGCTTTAAAAAAATTATTACTGGTATTCACTGGAAGTTTGCATCTTCCATTCAGGCTTTTTATATAAGTGAATGCCAACCAGCACGCTGGTCACAATGCCAATATCCTCCCACAAACGGCTGCCCAGGTTATATAGATCAAACCCAGATCAACACCTCATTCTGGGTTTAGTTTTTAAAAGCGATAGTAGATGTGTTCAGTTAACTGTACTCAACAGCAAGACATTAAAGTATTTACATTTTATTTGCCTTCCATTTCCAATCACCAATTTCTCAGTGCAGACTTAGTATTGTTCCCTTACTCAAAAGAGTAATTGGATGTGAAATATGAAGCATAAAATCAAATAAGTTATTCCAGTCCTGTAATTAAACATTTAAATAAGTGATTCATTCAAACAAACAAGACATTGAACAAATGTGAGATGGCCGCTTTAAAAAGAAACAGTCTTTTAAAAGCCTTTAAGATCATTCTTTTCAAGAACTGGTAGTGCATTATGAAGTTGCTCTGTAAAAGATTCAGTATTAAAAAGGAAGTTAATGGAAAGAGCAGCAAACGAGCCTCTTCTTCATTCCAGCAACAAAGCAATGTAGAATTTGGTGTCCCACTATTTCAGCATAAGGCATCTGCAATTTTTTCAATAGTTTGATAAGTCCATGGGTTACACACATTCAATCTAATCTGGATTTTCTCCCAGTCGCTTTTGCAAGTTCATTAGACCTGAAGTGGTTTTACTCAAAGAAGAAATCTGTGAGAGTTCCACCTGTCTATTAAATATCTTTGATGGCATTCAAAGTAACAAGAATCATAGAGTTGGAAGAGACCCCAAGGGCCATCAAGCCCAACCCTCTGTAAAGTGTCTTGTGACACCTCAGGGACTAACACATGGACAGTAGAGTTATACTGTTTGGTTCTTTATTATTCATCTATCTACTTAAGATTATGTTGACGTCGTATTTGCATACATTAATGTGAGGAGGCACTTGCAACAATACTCACATTAGTCTTTAAGGTACTATGGGATTTTTATCCACCCCTTATGAATGAGCAAGAAAGTATTTGCATGAAGCTTCTGTATATAAGTGCAGGAAGTCAACAGTGCAAAATTATTTGTGGGCCTGCATTTATTTTATGCAATCAGAACTGAATGTGGGCGAAGTGGATCATGAATTTTAACCTTTCCAAATCTGAGAAAGCTTGTAGAAAGCAGATTTCCATTATCCCGTCGCAACTCATTCCCTGGCTATGCAAGATAGGAAACCATAGCATTTAACCTACCTAAGCTATCCAACATAGCTTCCTCTACCCTTTGCCACAAACTAATTTGGAAAAATGTTCACTCTGAACAACAAAACCACCACGGACTAAAGGGAAAAGAAGCTGGGTAGACTTGTAAGAATTAGGCCTCTGCCTTGCCTCCTGTTAAATCTTATTTCAGGCTGACACAGAAAGACACAGACAGACAAGTTCAAGGCCAAAGGATAATACTGTGATTACCCAGTGATATAAGTTTCATCTAGTTTTTTCAATACACACATTTTTAAAAGTCAGAAAAGTCTACATCTGAAGAAGATAGAGCCTTTTTGCTGTAGGTTTGGAGTAATTCCAGTTCTGTTCTTTTTAAAAAAAATAAACATACAAAAAGCTTCAACAGGGATCAGGTTTGGTTGCTATTAAAACACAACAGCACTGCGAATAACACATGAACTCTGCCCATAGTGTTGGCTGTAAACCTTCGAGGTAATGTTAAGATGCCCAGGCTGCCAGATGCTTCATTTCATCTTCGTCCTCCACTCTCTTCCTTGAAGATGCTGCATGAACAGATGAATAAACAACAATTCACTATACAGACATAACAGGATACAAAGCCTATGACTCAACAGGAACTCTTCCACAGAAATGCAGCCATGATGCACCCAACCCAAATTCCAACGAAATCAACTGAAAGACATATTTGTCAGAGAGAACTTAGTGGAATGTACATTCTATACCTCTTTCAATATAAAGAACGAAGTGCAGTCTTGCACTCTTTGGCGGAAGTCACAGCGTGATTCCACTTTTCAAAGAAGTGTAGATTCTTTCACAGCGTTTCAAAATGTTATTTGAGCACCACTTGCATCTAAACCATTATTATCTACACTGTCAAACTTAGCACTTTGATGAAATAGCATTTACATCGCCCCAGATGACTATTAGAAAGACTTTTTTGTAAAGTGGCACAAACGGGAAAGAAAATGGCAGGCACAACTTTACAAAAAAGCCAAGTCTTGCTAACAGCCATCCAGGGCAATATAAAATGCTATTTTATCAAAGTGCTAAGTGTAACAGTGCGAATAACAATGGTTTAGACGCAAGTGCTGAAATAACATTTGAAAACGCTGAGAAAGAATTTGAGGGGGTGTGTGTGTAAGGCTGGAACAAGGACCTGGCAGAGCATTCGAGCATACAGGTGGTCCAGGAAGATAAGGCAGATTTATCCACACATCTCTTTGGTTCTTTATGCTGAAAAGGGTATAGAACCACTCAAAGAGCTTTGTTCCATGCGGGCTTGGATTCATTGTCAAGAACTTTTCAGAGATTTGGATACCCTTACAGATACTGATTTTTACATAATGTTCCTTTACCTCATACCTACCAATGCCACATTAACAGCACAGGTGTCCAATCATGTGCTGTCAAAGGCAGTATGCCTGCTGCTATAGGATACTGGTGGTCCAGGATTCCCCCCCCCTCCTCCCGCTGAAACGAATTCCAATGCAGGGAACATTTATCCCCAGCATGGAGGGAGTCATGAGTACTAGTGGCTGCACAAAAGTGGCTAGGTGGCTGCAGTGCAGAGGAGTAAGGGAACAAGACTGCCCTTTTTTGCTTTTTACATGAGCAGAGTTTTTACTATTTTACTATTTTCTCCTGCAGCTGTCTGACCTGCACAACTATTAGTACATGAGAGTCTTTCCACCCAGGAATAAACTTTCCTGGGGTTGGAAATGTCCAGAAGGGGAGGAATGGGGAAGATTACCACAACCTTTGCACTAACAGGATCCAACCCAATAAATGTCAGCAAGGGACAATACTCTGGGCAACTGATAAAATGAGGTAGAAGCAAAAAAAGGGATGCATCTAGATCAGTGATTCCCAAAGTGGGCGCCACCACCCCCTGGTGGGTGCTGCAGCGATCCAGGGGGGCGGTGATGGCCACAGGTAGAAACATTAATACATATATCTTTCTGTTTAATTGCTATTAAAATTTAAAAAAATTAATTTCCAGGGGGCGCTAAGTAATATTTTTTCTGGAAAGGGGGCAGTAGGCCAAATAAGTTTGGGAACCACTGATCTAGATGATCTGTACCATGAATCTTTAACTTAGGTATGATGTTTATCAGACAGACTATTCCTGAGAAGATATTCGTTATCTTCCAGAATGATCTCATGGGACCTGATGGACATGTTTGGCAGAATGTTGCTATTGAGTTTCTATCAAACCTATAAATGCAGCAACTGTGGCATCACTTGAAATCTACAGATGCAATGACACCAGTGTCATTTAAAAGCACATCTTTGAAAATGACAGTCCCTAAACCTGTAGCTTTTCTCTAATTAAACTCATGGCCCCAATTTTGAAGCAAGAGTGCCCAACAGCATTTTAATGTTTTTCAGATATATGCAACACTCTTGAGAGAAACTGGAAAATATCATTGTTAAGTGAGAATGTTAAGAACAGGACAGCTGCCACATTGGTCAATGCAGCTGTATGCTGCATTGACCAATGCTGTCAATCCTTGCTGTCATCCTAACTTTGCCTTTCAATATGGTACACTGACTGCTTCCTCATTGAGGACCCAGCCAATGTATCAGTAACTTTCCCTCTGCTGAGACTCAGCCCAAGTAAGTTGGGAGAAGAACAACTGGACCAGCTTGCAGAAGGTTTGTGTCCAATCCCAAAGAAAATATACTACCAATGACCGCTAGTGGTTATAGCAGATCAGTTCTCTAGTACCTTGCAATTACTACAGCTCTCTAGTACCTCACAATCCTTTTACACTAGCAGCTAGGACCATAAACTACCTAGATCTTCACACAAAGACCGCAAAATAGAAGTATTAAGACCACAGTGAAACTTGCAGGGTTGAAAGCATCAGTACTCTCACATCTTAATCAACGGTCCATTAGAGGTTAACTATATTAAAGCTCATCTTTTGCCCCCTGATTATTTCTATTTTGTATCTTGCAAACAGACAACTCCACAACTAGCAGCTTACCGGGTTGTGAGGGCAGCGGCGTGGCAGGTACACTTGGTAATCGGACATTTGTCATTTTGTTGTTAAGCTCTTCTTGCTCCAGTTCCTCCAATTCTGCCAGCAGCTCATCCTGAAAATAAGACGATGGCCCATTACAGTTCAAGAAATAGGATCAGTCATAAGTTCAGTACCTCTGAGTAACTGCATGGGGAGGGGGGAGAATTTGGAAATGAACTGAGAGATTTTCCCCTGTTCCAGAGTTTCCTCTCCAGGAGAGTATAAAGCCGTTGGGGGCTTGCATGGACCGGTTTCAAATCTGTTTCCCTTTTTCTTTGACACTCCATGCCTTCTGAACAGCAATGTTCAGTGTCCCTCATGCTATGGAGGGGGAAGGGGAAACTATTTACAGAGTCCTATTTTTCTGTATATTTGGTGAATCTCCACAGAAAGAGCGGCCCTGAATCAGTGGGGCCCGCCATTGCTGCTCAGGATGGGCACTGCAAAATGGCCCAGCCATGCATCCCCTTAGAAGACCGGAAGGCAGGCAGTGGCCACACCTACTATGGGCATCAGCGGCATGACACCAGCCTGGTGTCATGACGTCAGCAGGAAGGGTGGCCAGGAGCCAATATGAGGCTTCGACCCGGCCCTTGACCCCATCCTGGAGCAGAATAGCACCGAGTTTCTCACCCACCTCTCCCCTTTGGACAATGTTAATGCATGTGTATGCTGTCATAGGCAAGCCGGCGGTTGCACATGGGAACTGATCTGATGGTGAGGGGAGCTGCGGAGCTAACCCTCTTTGGTGGAACCTCCTTAAGAGATTTGAGGTGGAGCAAGCCGTGGGTCAGGACGCCCAGCCGGGGGCAACTGAGGCTTGCGCCCCTTAGCGGTAAAATGGATCTTCAGACAGGGGCTGGGCGCCCACCTGAGCTCCACTATCGCTGTGCTGCGCAAAATGGATCCCCAGAAAGTGGCCTCCACCCAGCTGGGTTGCACGGTTGCTGCGCAAGGTTAACGGTTTCCTCCAACAGGCGGGTTGGAGAAAAGTTTTCACTGGGGGACAGCACTCAGGCTGCCCAGTGTTCAGATCAGATCCCATGCTGCGCCCCACACTTCTTTTCATCCTTTGTCAATAAAACGGTTTGGCTATGGCCAAAATTGTAACCCACAGACAAGAGTGTTGTGTCGTTATTTTGGTTGGGAACTCTGAGCAGTGCCAGTCCCGCCCTTGGGTGGCAATGCAAAAACCCTGCAACTTGGAGGTATCACATTTCCCTGAGCTGGTAAGCTGTCAATGATCAATTTTGCCATTGGGGAAAGTAATATATCAAGAGTGTGTATCTACTTACATAACTCTTGTAAATAATCACTTGTGTGGTTTCAGGCAGGCAGAAAAGCTTTTGTAAGTGGGAAGATAGCTGGTTCTTTGCACCTTTTAGGCTTTCAGCATATCACAAATATATTTAGTAAGCATGAAAGAGTGGTAAATACCTTGTAGGTTAGTAATTTAAAATGAAGGAGAGAATGCTGTAAAGCCACTTTGGACCCCCATTGGGAAGAAAATGGTACATTTATGAAGTAAATTATCTGCAGGTTTGAATTACAAGTAAAAAAAACAATGCAGCAAGGAACATGGCATAAGTCCAGGGGTCCGCCTGGACTCTTCATTATCTATGGAGAACCAGGTGGCCCATGTTACCCAGGTTGCGTTCTTCCACCTTCGCCAGGCACGGCGGCTGGCTCCCTATCTCTCCCAGTCCGACCTGGCCACTGTGATCCATGCGACGGTCACCTCGAGGCTTGATTATTGTAACTCGCTCTACGCGGGCCTTCCCTTGCGACTGATCCGGAAGCTGAAGCTGGTCCAGAATGCAGCGGCACGGCTTCTAACAGGTGGTGGTTATTCAGATCATATCACCCCTGTGCTGTGCCGTCTGCACTGGCTTCCGGTGGAGTTCCGGATCGTTTTCAAGGTGCTGGTTTTAACCTTTAAGGCCTTACGCGGCATGGGGCCCACATACCTGCGGGACCGCATCACCCCTTATGTCCCACATAGGTCGCTGCGCTCGGCAGCGGCTGATTTGCTGGTGACCCCTGGTCCCGCGATGATACGGCTGGCCTCGACCCGGGGCCAGAGCCGTAAAGGCTCTGGCCCCCGCCTGGTGGAATGCCTTACCTCCGGCTGTGCGGGCCCTGCGGGACCTTAATGAGTTCCGCAGGGCCTGCAAGACGGAGCTTTTCCACCGGGCTTTCGGGGAGGCCGGCCATGGATCTACTGCCCCCTATCGACACTGGAATTGAAATCAAAACTGAGACTGCCGTTCCATTCTATTAAAGCTGGGCCTGTCTTACTTATAAATTCCATCCCAGGCCCTACTTACTCCCTCCCCTTTTTCTTCTTTTAATGGCCTTCGGCGGGGCGCCTGTCTTAATTAATTTATGAACTGGGTTGCTTAACCTATAGTTCTGTAGTAAACTGCTGCTTAGTTCTTAGGTTTTAATGATTTTAGTATTTTATGTTGTTGATTGCTGTCTATGTAACAGCCATGTTGGAAGCCGCCTTGAGCCCTTCGGGGATAGGCGGCCTATAAGTTTAATAAAATAAAAAATAAAAATAAAAAACAATGTCTATTTTCTATTTGTCCATCAGACATAAAGCAGCTGTGTACAAATTTTTAGATTCATGCTCATTCTGTTTTCCAATATGGAAGAACCACGTAGATCTCAGCTTCTTGCTCATTAAAATAGACTGGAGGGATTTGCAACAACTGAGAGTTTGATAGTGTTCCTTCAAAAGTTGCCCCACCAGGAAACCAACAAGCATCCAGGGCCTTTTGATACGCCACACCATCAGCAGAGAGAGACATCAGAGTGCCCCAGCAAGCAATCTTGCCCCCCAACTCTTGAAAGAGAAACATCTTGTGAGAGGCCAAAAGCCTCCATGAAGCATGTGCAGCTTGCCACACTTGCTTTAAGAGGGACCAGGAGCTGGCCAGTGAGCCAGCTGCCCACTCTCTGCATTTCAAGGCAGGAACTAAGGCAAACAGAAGAAATGTGAACCTCCCCTCTTTGTGTGAAACTGTGACTGTTTGGCATACCCTGGGGGGGAAGGGGGAAGTGATGGAGGCATGGCCTTGAAGCGGCCCCACTAGCAATACAGAGAAGTTTTATTTTTTTTTCAATACAGTGCAAGACTCTTCCTTGTTCCATTTGAAAGAGACGAGAATGTGGGAGTGACTGAGGGGCACAAGTGAGCTGAATGACACTGCTGCATGCATCTCTTCTGGTGGCAGACGTGTGTAATATCTAATTTCACTACAGTGTTGTCCAGCATGGTGGACAGACCCAGGCATAAGTCACACAACGACATCATTGTCTTTTTAAAAATAGCAAAGTGGTAGCTGTGAGATGGAAATCATACTTCAAAAAAAACCCTCTTAAAATATGGACCAAACTTAAGCAGATGGGAGTCAAAATTCAAATTCATTCTGAGCACCTGGGAAAAACAGGCCACAGAATTTTACTCATACTAATATCTAAGGAGCTCCATGGTGCAGAGAGGTAAGCTGTAGTGAAAGCTCTGCTCACAACCTGAGTTCAGTCCTCACAGAAGTCGATTTCAGGTAGTCACCTCAAGGTGGACGTTGCCTTCAGAGTTCTGCAGGAAGGGCATTTCACTTCAGTCGAGCCTCTAGGTACTCCTAACTATTCTTACTGAAAGGAGCTTTTTTGCTAGTTGTAGAGCGAGTTTTTTTCTCAGCTGTCACCTCCTCAGATACTGGGAACCTAAAATCTGGCAGGTGGACTAGAAGGAGTTTGATACAGACCCACTAGTTCTGAAAAAAATCTAGGATCAGTAAGTTTGTATGAGCCTCAGTGCCCTCAGAAGCAGCTTCCCTCTTTTTCCCATGTTAGCTTTTCTTTTTTACTTTCAGTTGTATTTTATTATTGTTATGTTTGTCTATGTTAACATATTTTTTATACTTTTAATCTTGCCTTTCTGTTAATTTTTTTGGGCCTATATTGTGGGCAAATATTTATATTTATGGACAACGCACATTATTTTTTTAAAAAGGTTAACTCTGCCTTCCATCCTTCCAAGGTCAATAAAATGAGGATCCAGCTTGCTGGGGGCAAAGTATAGACAACTGGGGAAGTAAACAAACAAAATTGGAAACCAACAAGCCACCTGTAAACAAAGCCTGCCTAGCACATATCATGATGTGACATCACCCCATGGATGTCATGATCTGGTCACCTACTATTAAGCTTTCTTTGGAAGAAAATGTATTGCTGGCTTGGCCCTTATTCAGGACTGTGTAGTTTCAAACCTAACTTTTCACCACTTGAGCACAGACGGCTTCTTAAGTCAGCTGAGGTTTGAAGTGCAAATGTGCTAAGTGTTTGGGAATGAGCTTGACGAGATGTATCAAACACAAATAAGAAGTGATATTTCAGCAGCAGCTGCGCTTCCTTCTTCGCTGGTTACATTACTAACCTCATCAAAATCGTCGCCAACTTTTCTTGTAAGAGCTTCTGTTATCTCCTGGGCAATATCTTGCTGCTCAGTGATGTCTTGCATCATGTCATCAATTTTGTCCAGATCCCTGAAAAAAGACAACCATCTCAATGCTCTATTTCCCTGAAGGAATTCATAGGTCATAACCTGACATGGAACAGCCTACATAGATGGACCAAATACTTTGTATGCAGGGATCTCAATACAGGTGGAGTATATGTGGACCTAAAGCATAGTCTGTAATGAACTATGGCCCAACTCATCCAGAGAGAGCTGTCAACTGTCTAGAGAAAAAAATGTTCTATCTCTTTTACTGAGGCTTAATGGGGTATTTATATTGGTCTCCATGCCATAGAAAGTTTCAGCTGCCCATTTCCACACATTAAGCCTTTATTGAACGACAGGACATTATTCTCCAGGCCTACTGACAACTGTATCTAGAGGATAAACCAAGGCTGGCAACCAGCTGGATGCTTACTAGTATTGGGAAAGCTTACCAGTAACAAGGTGAAATGACCAACATTGCTGTGACATCATTCCAGAAGTAATGTCATCACATTGCCTTAGCATTCACCCCAAATTCTTAGAGTTTTGGCTGCATGCTAGCAAGTAATCTCCATATGATTATGTCACTTCCTGGTCATGCCAAATAGTCATCACTGCATTGCTGCTTCCTGGTCATGCCAAATAGTCATCACAGGCAATTTTCCCCTCCATTTCTCTCCACCAGCTCACTGAGTAAAAAAAATAATACTACTAGTCTCCTACCATTCCATCAGATTTTAGGATGAACTGAATGTGGGACATTAAATAGATGATACTCAAGCCCTACTAATGACAGATATAGTGGACATAACCAATGGGCAACTTGAACTGAACTGGTCACTTGCAAAAACCAGCCATGATGGGGAAAATACAGTGGCAAAGCGCCAATAGGGCCAGGGGGGCGCAACATCCCAGGCAGAGCAGGGGAGGGGGCGTGGAGTGGTGTTCTGGGGCAGAGGCGGACAGCTCCGCAGCAAGGGTGCAGGGCGTGCGCATGACTCGGGCACAGTTCCCCCTCGCTCTACCTCAGAGAAAATGAAATTACTCTTGCAAGGGACTGAATTCCAGCACTTCCTAGAAAGGAAAGATGAACAGGCCAATAGCCCCCTTGGCTATAATTGGCAGTGCTACCACAATGAAACCAAACTCCAAAAATAGCAAAAGACAATAGCCATAATAACAAAGGCAATTTCCTTAAAAATGTAAACTTCTTCCACTTACATATTGTCATGTATTTTTTTCATAGCTTGGGCAGCATAGCCCATGTTCTTGAACACTTCAGTGTTTGTGTAGGAATTTTCAAGTGCTTCGCGCTGGAATTCAATGGTAGAAAGCGTCCCATCAATTTGGCTCAGCTGTTTCTCATATCTCTTTTTCCTCTTCAGTGCTTGCAGTGCAGCTGTTTGTAAGCAGGGAAAAGATGTCGGCTATGTATCATTTCATATTGCCATATAAATGCAGATATTTCATCTATTTAGCACTGAACAAGGAAGGGAAGCAGGCAAGATGGAAAACCTGAATGCTGAAGGGAAAACGGAGGCCTGGAAAACTCTCAGATCCTTTTGGAGTGTACTCTCTCAGTTGTTGTAAAGAACCAGCTAAATCTGTGTTTGCATTCCATGCACACGCACCTCCAAAATGGGGTAGAAAACTCCACCCCAGAGCCAATTTGGCTCAGGAAAATGGGACAAGGTAGGAGCCATTTCTCCTTCCCTCCTGTAGCTTGGAAAATTGCTGAGAAGCGAATGGAGCTTGGCAAGAATGTGACTCCATTCAGTTTACCTCTGAAGTTCCTATTCTCTACGTTCTGAAATTGCTTTTTGGAAACTATTTGTACATTTAAGAGGTATCACTTTAGTTTATGTTGATGAAAGAAACATTATATTGAAATGGTTGTTATTTTGAGGTTACACAGCAGTATACAGTAGTATATTACTGCAAGCCTTCTGAGTACAACTAGCACATTATTGATTCTATCTCCCCACCCAACTGCTTGATCCTGAGTCAAATCAGTACCCTACAGATTTTTAAAACAATATTGCTGCAGCTGTTGTTGTTACCCTAAGTAGGCAGTCTCCACTTTGGTTGATGGAGTTAGCTGGAGATGGGGGTGGAGTGTGTGTGTGTGGGGGGGGAGTAAACTGGTATGGACAACTTGTGTATACCGGGATAGTCCTGGGTAAAAACTTTCAAATGAACAAGCAGTTGTATAATTAAAATTGGTTTTCTTGAAGAATAGAAGTGGTAAAACAAGAATATATTTTAAGCAATGAACGTATGCACACAAAACATGTAAGAGCTGACTAAGAGAAAAGGGAGGAAGTTGAATGAGGTTTCAGGGATGTTTCAGTTACCAATCCTGAAGGGATGTCCAGGGAAAGCAGCACTGAAGAGGGACACCACCAGCATTTCCAGAGGCAAAGAATCAAAATTGGAAGAGACCACAAGGACCACCAAGTCCAACCCCCAGCCATGCAAGAGTACACAATCAAAGCACTTTTGACAGATGGCCAACCAGCCTCTGTTTAAAAACCTCCAAAGAAAGCGATTCCACCACCAATCCTGAGGCAGTGTATTCCACTGTCCAACAGCCCTTGCTGTCAGGAAGTTCTTCCTAATGTTTAAATAGAATCTATTTGCCTGCATCTTGAATGTGTTACTCTTTGTCCTAGTCTCGGGAGCAGCAGAAAACAAGCTTGCTCCATCTCCAACATGACATGCCTTCAAATATTTAAACATGGCTATCATGTCACCCCTTCCCCAGACTAAACATCCCCAGCTCCCTAAGCCAGTCCTCATACAACATGAAATCCAGACATTTTACTATTTTGATTGCCCTTGATTGCCTTTTACTATTTTTACTTGATTGTCTTTTACCATTTTGATTGCCCTTGATTGCTTGTTCCAGCTTGTCAATATCCTTTTTGAATTGTGGTGCCCAGAACTGGACACAGTATTCCAGTTGAGGTCTGGAAGATAGAGTGGTACTATTCTATCCCTCGATCTAGATGCTATACTTCTATTGATGGAAAGAGCCCACACAAAAAAAGGGTGGGTGGTACACAGATCCAGAACAAACACACACTATGAATGGCCAAAGGACAAATATTTATACCCCAAAATGGGTCCTGAGATGGTTTGAGGTAAGCTGGCAGGAAAACCAGAGACAAATAATTGATTGCTTTTCTGGAGTTGCGACAATAAGACAGGAGATGCTTGATAAGTCATCAGGACCCAAGGAATACCTGGACTATTCTCTTGAATACTGACTGTTGGGTTGGGTACAGAAAGTGTAAGTAAGGGTCTGGTCAGAGTGCTGATTGATTCACCTTTGGGTGACATAACAGGAATTAGCTAGCACCATCGTTCAATCAGGCATATCTTAGGGGTATAGGAAAAGTTCAGTAGCAACTGTCTTTCTATCCAGGCTTGACATATGAGATGGATCCCAAAACTCTCTAAGTGGCATCTATTTTGTGGGGAGCAGTGTCTTGCTTCTATGCCGTCTTTGGTCCCCATGCCCTTGTAGCACCCCTTGCTGGGGTCCAATTGATTAAACAGTGTGACTTCAGAGAAAGCAAGTACTTGGACTGGTTTGTTTGTTTTAAAATGTATAGTTATGGCATTGTCAGTTTATTACTATTACTGTCAAGCAATCTATTTCAACTGCTGCTTGTTATACAGCAAGGGGCAGAAATGTTGTCCAAGGAGAAAACTTGAAAAATCCCATTGAATGCAGGCAAATCGTTCACAAAGTCATAGAATCAGAGTTGGATGAGGTCATTCAGCCCAACCTCCAACTCGCCCAACCTCCAACTCAATGCAGGATTAGCCTACAGCATCCATGACAAGTGTTTGTCCAACTGCTGCTTAAAGACTACCAGTTAAAAAAGCTCACCACCTCCCTCAGCAGTGAATTCTATTTCTGAACTACTCTTACTGTTTAACAATACCACTGTTTCCTAATATCCAACCAGTACTTTTCTGCCTGTAATTTAAACCCATTATTGTGATTCTATCCGCTGCTGGCAACAGGAACAACTCCCTGCCCTCCTCTAAGTGACAGCATTTCAAGTTCTTACAGAGAGAAACCATGTCCCCCCTCAACTTCACCCTATAAATATCCTACCTTCCAAAGGACCAATCACCCAGTGCCATTGACACCTTTCCATCTTAGTCACTGGGCCCAATGTGTTTCCCCATGAAACCAGACGCTGGCCATATATATTCCATACCCCATTTTTTTCCAAACCTATTTTCCAACCTATTTATATCTTAGGAACTGTGTGTGTGTGTGTGTGTGTGTGTGTGTGTGTGTGTGTGTGTGTGTGTTTATTGCATTGAATCAAATGCTTGTGAACCTCTTCTCCCTACAATAAAGACTGTCAAATTTGCATTATATTCCTCTCTGTGGATTTTCTTCCAAGAGCTGATCTTTGTATACATTAGTATTAAAGATTCCCTACCCAGCCTCTTGCAATATTAATAAGCAGTCTGCTCAGTGCTAATTTTCCCCACATTGAGAGACTGTGTCTGCATCCTGGGCAACACTGTCTCCTGTTAAAATTTATCAGAAATCTTAGGCCATTTATGATACGTAAGACTAGCATAGCCCCCAAAACTCATCTAACATGACTGAGCTAATCGTTAAGTGTGATTTGCTAGAACAGGGGTAGGGAACCTTTAACACTCAAAGAGCCATTTGGCCCCTTTTTCCACGGGAAAAGAAAACACTTGGAGCCGCAAATAATTTTTGACATTTAAAATAAAGATAAAACTGTATATATTGGGGTTTTTTTACCTTTTGCTCCACTCATTCTGAGAAGCACATGGATGAACCCGCCCTGCTGCCTGCAGGGCGGGCAAGGATGAAGCCAGCGGCTTGGCCTTGCCGGCCGCCGGGAAAGCGCCCGCCCCACTCCAACGGGGTGGGCAAGAGGGGAAGCCCGCGGCGCGGCCCAGCCGGCTGCGGGCAATTGGTGCGCCCACCCTGCTGCCTGCAGGGCGGGCAAGGATGAAGCCGGTGGCTCGGCTCATGGAGCCGCAGTGCAAGGGCAGAAGAGCCGCATGCGGCTCTCGAGCCGCAGGTTCCCTACCCCTGTGCTAGAATAATGTGGATTCGGCAGCACTAAAAATGTTCCACATCCAATAGTATAATTCAAATCAACACCACATTGAGACTGTTACTTCTGGAAAATGGCTACTCGCATAGTATAATTCTGAGAGGCCAGTGATGCTACACAAGCTTTCATTTTCACTGCTACCTATAAATTACTATGTACCCTGCATGGTGTTCAATTATGCTCAGACTCTTAAATCTCTCCTCCTTGCAGTAATTTCCTTCCATGCTTAAGGCCTACACCCCACGAGGACATAGTCAATCTCATTTAAATTTCCCGCCTGTAACATCTCTCAATCCAGACTCAGCCATACAAAACAGGCTTTTTGCACAGCAGTAAAATAAAGCTAACCACTGCTGCATGCATCTTCTTCCATACATGCCCTGACTATAGTGCAGCGGTCGGCCATTTCCAAGCGCTTGGGTTGAACAAGCTGTGTGCTGCACCCACTAAATTTAGAAACACACACTGTTAAATTTAGATGATTACAGGTGTCCCTAGCAGACACCCAAAAGATGACAAAGTGCTCGACTGCAACCATCAGCCTCTCATCTTGCAGACGCTCAGTGGTGCGACAGGTAAATAACAACCTTGTGTGGAACCAAAAAGATGTTGACTGGCAGCAGCACAAAAACAATTGATAGAGAGAGCTCTCAGGATTTAAGCAGCCAAACTTTGAGGACTCTTCACTTCAAGACCCACCCAGTCTTGTTTGACCAGCTGGACAACTACAAGGCGATCAAAGTAGACGTCATAAATCTCACTTCCAACACTTTACGTCATTTGAAATGCACATTTTTAGTAAGTGTGGGGCTTCTCTCTCAAACTTTAATCCTCAATCTAGACAGATCTTTAAAACACTCATATTCGGGGGTTTATTAATTATTATTTTATTGTCTTTATTATAAACTTCAACGAACAATAACAAAAAAATTATCAAATCCGTATTGACATCATTCCAACAAATACAGGCTAGAAACAAATAAAAAACTTGTTGAACACATATTCTGTTGATGCACATAACATGTCCTTCATTTAGTAAAACTTCATATTGTATGACATTAACAAATTAACAACGGAAGGAAGGAAGGAAGGAAGGAAGGAAGGAAGGAAGGAAGGAAGGAAGGAAGGAAGGAAGGAAGGAAGGAAGGAAGGAAGGAAGGAAGGAAGGAACTGCAGAAGTCAGATTTTCCCAGCCAGCCCGCCAGCCCAATTCACTTCAGCCTTGATGTAGGGTTCTTGTGACCAGGCTTCTAGGCCTGTGCTGCACTAACACGAAACTCTTGCATCACTGCCCAACTTTAAACAACAAAGCCGTCACAACAGCCAGGTCATGCACATGGAATGCTGAGACATCACCTGGAGAGGTGCATAAGAAAACCTGAGCAGTCCAGGCATTTTAAAGCTGCATTAGCAGCTTCCAGAACTCGTTTTTGTCCTGGAGTTCACACCATCAGCTTGCCATAGTCTCCTCCTTGGAGACTGCAATGGTTCTGCATTTTCTGAGCACTCTGAGGATAAATATTTTTTTCAGTTAGTACATACATTCTTCCCCAATAATGTGACTAGACTAAACCATATTTAGTAATCAATAGGGAGGATATTAAGATCCAATGTGTAGTGGTTAAAAGCAGCAGATTCTAATCTGAAAAAGAGGAGTTTGGATTTATACCCAGCCTTTCTGTCCTGTAAGGAGACAGAAGGTGGCTTACAAACTCCTTTCCTTTCCTCTTCTCACAACAGACACTCTGTGAGATAGGTGGGGCTGAGAGAGTTTTGAAGAACTGTGACTAGCTCAGGGTCACCCAGCAGGAATGTAGTCTAGACATGAGTCCACAGCTCATGTGGAGGAGTAGGGAATCAAACCGCATTCTCCAGATCAGAGTCCACCTGCTCTTAACCACTGTCCCATGCTCTGGAGAACTGGTTTCAATTACCATTTCCCCACATGAAGCCTGCTGGATGACCATGAGCTAGTTACCATTCTCTCAGAACTCCCTCATACAGGGTTGCCATAAATCAGCTGTGATTTGATAACACACACACACACAGAGGATATTGCCAATTTACACATTTTGCTCAAATATTTTTACTGCTTCCCATCGTCACCACCCCCATAACTCCAGCAGCATGGGCACAACCACTCCCTAGGACCCAGGCAGAGCAGATGTATGTATTGTACACTTCCTCCTCCCTGATCAATCATGACTTAAACAAGGGCTGCTTGGGTGTGGGTCTGGGAAGACTGTGTGTTTCTCTCTATTGGTCCTTTTGCCACCTTGGTCACAGGTAGCATAGGTCTGGGAAGATGGTACCCATGATCTACACTCAGAGGCAGAGCAAGAGGGAACTGTGCCCGGGGCATGCCTGCGTCCCCACCATGCCCCTGCCCCGGAATGCCCCCGCCCCCTTCAGCGGTGCACACCTGGTGCATCGCACCCTGCCCTTCTCCATTGGCACTACGCCACTGTCTACACCACTGTCCTGTATTCCTCAAACACTCACAGCCATGCCTCTGGGAAGCAAGAGCAGCTTCCCTCACTCAATCATGCTTATTCCCTTGGCCTCAGGTAGCACTGGCTTGGGTCAGGAAGGCTCACATTTTTCCCCACCAACCACCCCCATGCTGTTGTGGGCAGGGAAACTGTGTGCAGTCCTCACAGCCTTTGACATGGGCACTGGAAAAGTGGGTTTTAGAGACACATGCCAGCCTGCCATCACCCATGCTGCTTCCTTTATTACTGGTTTGGGTGACACACACCTGCTGGCAGCAGGGGCATAGCAAGCTTCAGACGGAGGGCTGGTAAAGCTCACCTTCTTAGATCTAGTCAGGGCATCATTGGCTGATTTAGTACACCAGGCGGCTGCTTCAGTCACTTGAGTATTACTGAACCAGGGCTGATGATCTATCAGGGCTCATACCACTCTTTGAATGTTGCTTTTATTTAACATGTTAATTCTTTGGAGGACTGTCCAATTCCCTCCTCTATAGACCCAGTTTTAAAGCTCCCATGCTATAGTTACTTTAAAGGGGGAGGCAGCCGTAGCCATAGAGATTCCCACAGTGATCTGCTGCCGCTGTCATTGTTTACAAGCTATATGCACTCCTGTGCTGAAGTGCGCATCTAAGGTTTAAATGAAGACTGCAGGTGAGACAGCTTAGCTATTCTCTTCCTCCAGCAAGGCTATTCCCTTGCTGCCTATTACAGGCAAGCACCGTATCATGCTGTCTTTGAAAAAGCACTTGTGGCAGCGTTGTGGAAAGGCTACTGCAGGTTTCAGCCTGCTGTGTGGAAAGCGGTCCAGCAAAAACTGTTCCATTATTCAACTGAGAAATCTGAAGCCAGGCTGCTTCCTGATTTTAAAGACTGCTCCCAAAGAAAACAAAGATGTTAGCATGACTCTCTGGCTCCTTTTCTCACTAGCACAATAAAAGACTTCTTATCACCAGCATGCACACTCAAATCAACTTCCTGTACCCATTTCCCAGGATAAAAAAATCCCTTATGAAATCTCATATTTGGAGTCTCTCCCCGCTCACCCCATTTGCAACAGTATATTCAAAGTTGGCCTATTAAAGACTTAATTATGAAACTGATGGTTAGAAAAAAGAGAATTTAGGGATCGTTCCAACTATTTTCATATGCATGCAAAAATGGAGTATAATTTTACAGCACAGCTTGTACAATCTCTGAATCCCACCAGACCCCCTCCCCTCCTTTCCAAGACACAGCATGATCTACCACTTATTTATCCCATGTTCTTCCAAGGGCTGTGCTGCCACAGAACTTACAGTGGAAACACACTATCCCAATGATATACAGACTTGTGTATAGTGCAGGGACCACTCTCCTTAAATTAAGTCTAACAAGGCCAACCCTCTTCTTTCAGCGCTTGGTTCCCCCTTGTCCACCAGTGCATGGCTGGATCCTAACCTATTTAGCTATGCTAATAACATTTCAAAAAGCTGCAGTGGAAATAAATGCAGACAAATATTTATGGCATCATAAAAATTGAGTGCTTCCCACATAGGCAAAGTGAAATGGGTGAAGGGGGACACAGTCCAAAAGCCATGTCAGTTTTGTCAAGACTTACACTTGAGGAAGTTTAATGATTGCCTTACCATGTAATCCCAAGGTGCATTTACTAAGCCCTGATGAACTCGATGGTGCTGACACCCAGGCAAAGTGAGGAAGAGGTTTAGTTTTTTAGCCAACATAAAGGATACACTGACACATAGAACATGAGCATTTTTTACAAGCGGAAAACCATTCTTATATTGGATTCACACCATGACTTCATGCAGAAACTTTTATTGACTAGGTAGGGTGGGTCTCCAACCGTGAAGCCTTAAACAAAGTAACACCTTTCTACACCCACTGAAGGCAATGGATGAAACAGGGTGCAACTCTGTTTAGGACCGTACTGCAGATACAACACAAACACATCACAACTGACACACAGATCTACATCTACTCCCCATCAACGCTAAAACATAACAGTCTGAGGTGAGTTTTATACATAAAGTATTATCTCTGTATTTTATAATAGCAACAAAATGCTTAGCAGTAAATTCCAGAATGCATGAGATTATTTAAGGCAATGCACTTTAAAAATATTACTGGATTTTAAAAAATGCTTTATTTTTATTCATTTATTTTTATTTCTACTATGCCAATGCAACAGTCACACCTGACTCCTGGCCTTCAGGTTATTTGCAAATCTGACTATAATAGTTTAGCACTGACAGAGGCATCATAGCTGTATGTGTAAGTAATGTGATCTGTAGCCACATGCCTCACAACATTAATTAACAATGATCTCATGTTCCTTTTAGTCTTTAAAGTGATCTAATTCTAGAAACTTTAAAGAAGAATCCAGCATGTAGTTCTTTTGCAGCAATAATTTAGCAAAGCAAAACTTGTCAGATTCCTAGTGGGTCTAAGGTTCACAATATTATACAAGCAGGATGCAGCACAACAGAGAAAGTCAATGAAAATCTATACTGAACAAATAATGGGAGTTTTCAGTTGGGGATTGTGGGCGGAAAACATAGGTAAGAGACTTTCTTGGAACAGAAAATAATTTTATGTAATATTGTGATTATACGTTAGGAACATTGGGGGTATCTGCAGGGGGAAAGCCCTGGCCAAAAAGACTTCCAAGTTTACATACATGGATTGAAAAATCCACAGGCACACTTATCACATATGATAAACTCAGATTTACTTGATTTTCTACATTCTTTTACAAGCGGGTCAGTTCCTTCTCAACTTCAGGTACTACAGAGTGGCAAAGGAATGTCCTACAAGTGGACAACTGGGGTGAACTCTGGCGAGTGAGACGTTCTACCCATGATCATCAGCACATGATTTCCATCTAGGATTACGTATTGTGGCATCGTCGGCAGGTCTGAGGCTGAATTTCCCAGTCCCGCACCTGTCAATCCGAACTCACCCCGTTTGTCTCTGGTGCCGTGTTTCTTGGCCACCGCCAGCTCCTTTGCGATCCTGGCTTCCAGGTATTCCTGTTTCTTGGTCAGCATCTCCTCCGTCTCCCGCAGGCGGGCTAAGGCCTCCTGAGGAGTGGGGCCCCCCTTGCCTTTGCCCTTGGAGTAGCCGGACCCTCCTCCGCCCTTGAAAAACTTGGGGATCTTACTCATTGTGTCGAGAATTCAGTCTCCCGGCAAAGACAGCCCGCGCTACTGCCGATCAGAAAAACAATCCGACCGGCGAGGCCCCAAACTTTTTCCCAAGACTCAACAGAAACCGAGATGTGGCGCTGGCTGCATTTCCTTACTCTGTCCGGCCGCCGCAGTTGAGAACTCCGGGAGGGAAGGAAGCTGTTGCTCCTAAGGCGGATGGCAGAGCCACGTGACCGACACACACCTGCCACAGGTGTTCTTACCTGCGGAATGTGCCCTGCCTCCGCCGGTCACAGTTGCTTCGGGAGCGCACTCTGCACATGCCCAGAGGCATTATCTTTTGCTCAGTTTCTCTTCTGTGATTCAGACGGCACTCAGTGGAGTAAAGTCAAAACTAAAAGGAAGAATAATGACATTTATTCACGGGCAATTCTCGTATAGAGTTAAACACTGGAAGAGCGAGGCCTTACAATTGCCTGGAAATTACAGCCTCTGCCTGGAACAGCCTTTCGGTTTCCGATCTCCAGGTGAAACGAGAAAAGCTCTTGCAATTGTAGCTGGTCCCGAGATGGCAGAAATCGTGTTTTGGATGGTGGAGCCGATGACATTGTACCCTGCTGGGGCACCTCCCTTACCCAAGCCCTGCCCCATCCCCCAAGTTCCACCAGCACCTCCGGGGATTTGCAACCCCGGAGTTGGTAAACATTGACCCCTTTCTCTGCCTTATAAACCCCATAATTGTTGGAAAACCGGGAGGGGGGGCACACAAAATATAAGAAGCCGAGCCCCTTCCACCTCCTAAGATGAAGACAGTTGTTTCTAAATTGCACGTTGGTGCACACCCAAAGGTCTGGGTTTTCCTGCAGGTCCACCTGCTCCACGGCGATGAAGGAAAGCTGGGATTTGGAGTTTTGCTTTGAGGAGGAAAGAAGTAGAGATCGCCTGACCTGGACAGCACTAAGGGCTTTTACCAAAGGATGTGATGTTTCTGGAATGGGGAGTTTGCAGATGTAAATAGTGTATTTGAACAAATTCCTTCCTAGAGCTGTCTCTGGTGAGTTCATTCATAGCAGTGATGGGATTCGAACCGGGAACTTGGCTCACCATAGCACGGTTTGGTCTTGCTGGTGAGAGTATGACTTTGCCCGCATGCTTTATCTCACATAATGCCTTTTTAAGGGTTGCAGTCCTGAGCACGTTTACCTAGAAGAGATACATACTAACTCAATCCGGATAAAAACGCACAAGACCGGGCACTTCATGCGAAAGGAAAGCTGCGCATGCTCAACCAGCTAAATTGGAGACCACTCCACGATTTTCGCAAATTCTAAACGCCCAAGCCCCGCCTCTTTGGGTGACGCCACGGTGCAGCCCGTAAGACAAACCACTGAGGATGCGGTCTTCCAGTGTCCCGGCATACCCAAACAGGAAGAGTCTGAGATGGTGGCGTGCGCGTGCGCGTTATGTCAATATGGCGGAATTGGAGATTGGGCAGCACTGTGGGGTAGAGCACTGTCAGCAGTTAGGTAAGAAGGTTGCGGGGGACACAGACTGCAGACCCTCTTCGAAGCGACGAGGAGGGTCAGTGACCAATATTAAGTAGAAACGGAAGGTCCCGATGCTTGACAAATCTTGTGTCTCGCGACAGTTCCCAAGTGGTTAATACTTCCGTTTCTCTTTTGAATGCAGGGTTCTCAGTGCGAAGGCGGTGTTCTGCTTTGAGGCTTTTACCCCGCATGTGGTTTGGCTTGCCAATGGGAACCGGAAACGAGCGTTTTAAAAACTCTTTGGTCTTCTCAGTGACTGATTTCTAAACAAGAGGAGGCGATGTGCAATTAAAGGGCGAAGCTCGTAAGGAGGGGGGAGCAGGGTGGGGAGTTGGTTTTAAATCCATGGATGGATTCCTATTACTGCTGCAGAAATAGGTTCTTTGTTTTTAACTGTGGTTGTTGTTGTTTTTTTAAGTTGACTTTGACAAATATAGGTGCTTTTGGTGTTGCCGTTATTGCAATGTTAAATCTTACTCGCTGGTTAAAGAATGGAACATGTGCTCATGGAAAGTAAACCCCCCCCCCTTTTTTTTTCATACAGTCTGTTGGGCGCTTTGAAAGCTTGCTCGAAGGTAGACCCTCTGGAACAGCATGAGGTCTGCCTTGGGAGGCGAAGTGGCAGAAATCTTGCAAGGGTGATAAGATGGTATTGGGGATCAGAGATTGAGAGCCCATTACAGTTAGGGTGTGTTGTCATAAATATATGAAAATATTTATACCCCATCTTTCTGAGAGCTCAAGATTTAGATTTAAAACATACTGAATGCAGTAATACTCCACATAAGTCCCTCCCCACATCTATAACAATAATTTTCATCAGCACTCCTTTGCATATGCTGTGCAAACTTGGACCATCCTGCTGATCCTCAGCATGTTTTCTTGTAAACTCTACTGAACCACTTTTGAACAATGCTATATGCACATTTGCTACATAGTAGGTCCTACTATGTAGTAAATGTGCATATAGCATTGTTCAAAAGTCATGATACTGGGTGAAAATCAGCGCCTCTCAGAGTGAGAGTATCACCCTGTGAGCAGGGGTCTTGGATCAGATATTAAACACAATGCTGGGATCCCTTCACTGATGGTCCAGGGGCGTTATGCTTCCTACTTTATTTTATTAAAGATGGCCTCTACCAAAGTTAGCAATAGTAAACTGGAGTGGGTTTTCTGATCTGGTATCCCAAAGAGGAAACTCTACAGCAGTCTCACAACACTTCAAAGAGAGACCATGCTTGGGGAAAAGACAAATGCGATCTCAATCCCCTACGCTCCCATCCTGAAGTAATGACAGTCTTAGCTAATTACGCTCATCTTTCTGCAAACAATAACAGGATCTGCCTTATCTTACATCAAGGGCTTCAGATCTTAAATCTTGTCCAGAATTAAGACCCAAAACATTTGCACCATCTTACTAAGTTTTTTATTCCAGTAGACCATAAACTTTGGCAAAGGAGTGACTAATACCCCTAACTCTCCCTCCTCCTTGCTGTCTTACTGATCAACCAGTCAGGTTTGAATCTTGGCACTGATACCCAGTCTGCTTTGATAAGCATCTTACTTTTCCTTCTGTCTGTTCAATTTAGGGGAATGTTTGTTCCGACTATTGAGTCCTCAACTCTGCAATGGGCTTCCACTACTGTTTATAAATTCACAACTGACAAAAGGACAGTTGGGGATCTTATTTTAATTTTTTGTTTTTTGAACATGCTGGTTGTTTTCCTTCCTCAACACTGATGTTCCATCAAGACTGGGAAATATCACCCTTCTCTAAACTCTATCCAAGCTCCCTCTCATTTCCTTCAGTTAGCTCTTATATGTTCTGCACTTATTTTACTGGTAATACTTTTATTTTATTTTTAATTTCTCAATACAGTAACAGTTTAATTAATTAACTGTTCAGTTTTTAACAACTGCTGGTTCATTTGAGAGCATTGGGATGACTGGTATACATTGGTTGTTTGATCTCAACTACCCTTTCTGGCCCTGCCTCTCTCCAAGTGATTCTGCAGCTTAAGAGGCTGAAAGTTTTTCTTGCAACTAATGCTACTGAATAAATTTGTATACAAAGATCAAAAAACCATTTGGCAAATCAAATTCTTAAGAGCTGGCAACACAGGTTGATTATCTTGATTAATGGTTTGTAGAATTAGTAAAAAAAACGCATGGGAAATTCTATGTATTAAGACTACAATCCAGTACAAAATTAGGTCTCCACATTGGATCATGGCCTAAAGCTACTTCATGTGAAGAGCAACACTTACAAATCAGAAATTGATTTGTAATGGAGATCAGTTTCCACCCAGAATTTGGTAGTTGTGTGATGTGGATGTTTGAAATATATGTATCAGTGTATATTTAACTGTTTGTCAAAACAACTAATCCCCTCTCCTTTTTTCATTTCAGATTTTCTTCCTTTTGTGTGTGATAGCTGCTCCCAAGTTTTCTGGTATGAAGTAATTAAATACTATTATTTATGAAATGTGATCACTTTTCTTGAAGCTTAATAGTAATACAGATTAAAACATTGTTACAGCCTTGAGGAATTTAAAATCAGTGGGCACAGATGTGAGGTAGCTAAGGTAACGGTAGAAAGGTAAAGTATTGGTCTATGGCAGGGGTCTTCAAACTATGGCCCTCCAGATGTTCATGGATTACAATTCCCATCAGCCCCTGCCAGCATGGCCAAGTGGTAGGACTCATGGGAATTGTAGTCTATGAACATCTGGAGGGCCATAGTTTGAAGACCCCTGGTCTGTGGAAACAAAGCTTCAGCAGGCTTGGTGATCCCAGATCAGAGAGTCACACTAGGGTCTGGAAGACTTAGTTTCAAATCCTCATTCTTTAGTGAAGCTGAAGGTGGCTTTGGATAAGCCTGGCATTGTACTGTTTTTGTGAGGGCAAAATTTGTAAAAAACAGCAACTGCTCTGATATTATTGAAGGAAGAGCAGGATAAAAATGTTCAAGGTAGTTATGTTTCACGTTCTTTCATGTTATATATCTTAACTGTTATGTAACTCTTAAGTCTTCAGCATAGAAGCCGGTCTGCTCACGGTTGTTCTGAGGTAAGTGAGCTATTCTTAACTGTATCGTAGCGTGCAACATCTCTGTAGCTCTTGGGGAGTTCAGTTCCAGTTACTCCATATGGAGTAGTTATGTAATACATTACAAGCTGTACTTGAAAGCACACCAGCTTATCTCTTTGTGAGAGATCTCATGTGTAGTCTTGCCCATGTATTGGGATCTTATGGAGAAAACGCAACATTTATAGGTTTTTGGGGGGAAGCCTGAAATTTCAGTCACGATAGCGGCCCAGAAAATTGTGCCTATTGATGGGGAAACTGTGTAGCCTTGTGGTTAACTAGTTCACACTGAGCTTTCTTCACATAATCTTGTACCCTGGGATAAAAGCGTGCATTTTAAAAGGAGCCGGTTGGCATGTGTGAGCCTGACTTGCAATATTGACATATGGGGCTTTGCTGTAATTCTAATTTAATTGTCCCACTCTGGTTTCTGTTGCTTTATATTGGTTCATTTAGTTAGAACTTTAAACTTCGTTTCTTAAGGATTCTGGTTTTACAGCTATTCTTTCCTTTGCCCATTCATTGCCATTCTACCTGAAACTATAAAAATGTATTATGGCTTCAGTACTTTAGACTGCTTATTTACTGATTTAGTTTTGCTAACTTCACTTTTTGAGGATGTATTAATTTACCTATCTCATATGGGTAAAGTCACACATGGGAAGAATTGTTAAGGGCATTTTTATTCAGAAATGGCTATAAATTGGATGTGTGTATCATTGAAGAAAATGCCAGGATTAAGCCACCAATTCAGAAATTGTGTAGATTTCAGTACAATTGCAGTGTGTATTTGTAAATAAGTCATTTCTGCACAACATATTCTTATATGGTGTTTTTGGTTTAGGTAAATTTGAAAAATGAGAACATGAAACCAGATCATCATAAATCTTTCTTGTGCACATACAAAGGTTGTGATGGGAAAGAACTTGTACCTGTACTGTGCTCGTTTTGTGAAAAGCACTTTTGCTTAAGGTGAGCAAAAGAATTAACCTTATCCCTTCAATATTCTGTCCATACATTAAGCTGCTGATTGGCCAGTGAACTTTCCCTCACCTACTGTTGTTCACAGGCACCGTCATCAGTTGGACCATGAATGTGAGAAACTGGAAATCCCTAAACCTCGCATGGCTGTCACCCAACAACTTGTTAAAAATATTGTTGGTAAGTATAGTAGAGGGGTTTTTTTTAAGTACTATTTTTCTGCAGAATCCTGTTTGGGGCTAAGCAGTGGAACAGAATACTAATCCAAAGATGGGGTACTGTATGGTTTCCGGGCTGTATGGCCGTGTTCTAGCAGCATTCTCTCCTCACGTTTCGCCTGCATCTGTGGCTGGCATCTTCAGAGGATCTGATGGTAGGAGACGCCAGCCACAGATGCAGGCGAAACGTCAGGAGAGAATGCTGCTAGAACACGGCCATACAGCCAGGAAACCATACAGCAGCCCAGTGATTCCGGCCGTGAAAGCCTTCAACAATACTAATCCAAAGATGTTAATAGGAAATATTTAGATTCAAGTCCATTGGCACCTTAGTGACCAATAGGAGTTTCAGGGTATAAGCTTTTGAGAAACTCTTGTTGGTCTCTAAGGTGCCAATGGACTCAAATTATATTTTCCCGGTGACAAAATATTACAATTTTAATGCTATAAAAATACAGAGATATCTATATCTCTGGGTAGCAATTGTTCATTTATAGCATTAAGAAATTATGGTCTTGAAAAGTCCCTTAGAATCAAATTTGTCCTTCTCCTGTATCTTGGCTGTCCCAGACATCTATTATTTTAGATTAAATGCTGTGCAGTTTTTTCTTGAGCATATAGAATAACAGCAGGCACACAGTGGTCTGACACCAAATAAAAGGTTCCATTCTGTGTATGATAGTGAATGGAGGCTGAATGTTCTCCCAATATAGTATTTACTGTGCATTTTGAAAAATTACACTCATGTATCCTTCTCTGTATAGCAACGCAAGAGAGAAATGTGATTCTTGTTAAAATTGGTACATACCATCCTCCTTAGATTCCAAGAAAGAAACCAAAGTGACAAAAAGATGCAAAGGAGCCAAGAACACTGAAACAGCAGCAAAAGTGGCGTTAATTAAACTAAAAATGCATGCATGTGGAGATAAATCCTTGCCACTGGTAAGTCATGATTGCATAATTCCAACCACATGTGTGATTTTTCCTCTGCCATATTTAATTCAACGGAGGGGTTTGCATGATTACTGTACATGGAATTAGAGCCTTAATCATTGTGGTCATTCTTTCCTGAATCCTAATACAGTCCTAATTCCCTTCTTTATTGCTGATCAGTAGAATTGTTGTTTTCCATTAGCATTTTTAAAAAGCATCATTATATATAGGTTTCCTCTTTTGCAATTTAAATATATTACTTTTCTATCCTTTGTTGTGAAGAGGACTTAGCAGGCAAGCAGAATTCACATGCCTTCAAGTAGGAAGTCTATCTTTACTAATGACCACATCTGAAGGACCTTCTCATATTTTTACTGTGCATCAACTAGCTAAATGAGTTTTTTTTCCTTTCTGAACCTCACTGAAAAAAATGACAAAGTGCTTTTGCGTAGAGATTGAAATGCAGCATATCAATTTTTATTTAAAAAGCTACCTTGAACCATAAGGAAGGATGGGGCGTAAATGTTTTTAATTTAAAAGGAATTTTTAAAAAATCGTTACTTCAGATCACTGAAGTTGTCTTGGACTTCAGGCTTCATCATAACACTCATCACTTTACAAGCGAATGGACGAATGAGCCTGGCAGGGATGCGGATGGGTCACTGAATGTCTTTAAGATGCACTTGAAGCTGCCTTATGCTGAATCAGATCCTTGGTCTGTCAAGGGCCCCTTCTGCATGGGCCAATAAACCCAGGGTAACAACGGGATAAAACCCATTTTGGGGGGAACCTGGCACCTCCCCCAGTGGGTTATTTGAGAATCACGCTATCTGTGATTCTTTGGTTGTAATGCAGATTGCAGCCACTTGCAAGCGAACAGCTGCCCCGAGAAGTGTGTTACTTGGCTGTGCTTCCCTTTTTTCCCCCAGTCCCCGCCTCTCTGCTGTGAAACTATGCAGGGGTGGTGATGTGGCTGTGAAGGTCCATGCCTGCCTGGCCCCGTAGCTGAGTAGCAGGGAAAGGTGATTGGGAAAAAAATGTACCTCCGTGCTACGGTACTACAGCAACCTGCATTATCTCTGCGGGCTGTGTTCACTGCCTGCAACCCGCTGTACTTTGCCTGTGCAGAAGGGGCCAAGGTCAGCCGTCTTCAGATGGAGGTCTTTCACATCACCTACTGCCTGATCCTTTTGTATAGAGAAGCCAAGGATTGAGATCTTTTGCATGCCAGGCAGATACTGTACCACTGAACCACAGCCCTCCTGACTACCTCTCTGCCTTATTTCCTGCCTTACTTAGGAAGAAGGTTGAATATAATATAAAATTGCTTATTGGGACACTTTGCTGGACGGTTGTTTCTCTTCAACTGAATTAATGTTAAAATTGTAGGGCTTTTCAGAAGGTGTTTTTAAAAGCAGCTTGAAACTGGAGCTGAAATGAAAGAAAACCGTGGGTTGGGTCCCAAGATCTGTTTCAGTAGCAGAGGCATTTTTTAAGCCTTTTGTATTAGCAAAAGGCTCCTTCAACCAGAGGGAAACCCCTTTGCTAGCTGCACCCAGCACAGAGTTGCTGTAAGAAGGACAAAGGTGAGGAAGAGGAAGGAAAAGGACTCGTTAAGGAAATATCTGACATAAGACCATTGACAATGAAAGACCACTGAAGCAGTGTTAAAACCATACCAATCTCCAGATTTTAATTTTTAAAAAACATTCGTAACGAGACTTCATTCCTCACTATTTCAGAACAGAATGTCTGCAAGGTGAAAAATTGTATCAGTGTAAAAGAAACAGCTCTTCTGTCATTCCTGTGGGACTAGAAATGTGTATTGTAATACAACATATTGTATTTTAATACAACATACTGGCTTCTTCTCTTGTAGACTGAGAGAATCTATTTCCAAGTATTTTTACCCAAAGGAAACAAGGAGAAAAGCAAGCCCATGTTCTTTTGCTGTAAATGGAGCATTGGCAAAGTGATTGACTCAGCAGCTTCCTTGGCAAATCTTAAAAATGATAACAATAAAACCACAGCCAAGGTAACTCAACTGAATCATATTCCTGTATTCTGTATCTTCATTTGATTTATAATGCAGTAATGCCAGGATTTCTTTTTAAATTTTCAGAAATTAAGACTTTGCCACACAGCATCTGGAGAAGCCTTACCTTTGGACCATACCTTGGCATCTTGGATTAGCAACAAAGAATGTCCACTCTATAATGGGGGAAATGTTATCTTGGAATATCTTGATAATGAAATTCAGTTTTTAGAAGATGCAAATTTGTATCTAGAATAATTGCAGGGTACATAATAATCAGATTCAATATAAAGCAAAATTCTTGGTCTGTTTAAAGCTGTATGCTATAAGGAACAGGGGGTTCATTCACAGGATTCAGTTTTAGAAACAGACATATTAAAACATAGCTTACACTATTACACAGTAGGGCAAGAGAGTGATTCGCTTGCATATGTTTATCCCCTGTTGAAAAGTATTGAGTTAACAACATCAGATGCTCTAAAAATTCTGCCTATGATAATTTATTTGCACTGCGGATTGATACACACAAATCATTACAAAAGCAGTAGCTATTTTTTGATAACCAACCGAAAAAGAAAACCTTACAGGAATTCCCATCGACACTATAGAGAAGCTGCTGTTCAGAGAAACTTCCAGAATGGTGGAGATTGTGAAATGTATACATGCAAGTTGATTTTGAAAGGTTTGCACGTCCTTGTCACCAAGATTTATTTTATCCTTTCTGCAGTAAACCTTGACATTTCTTAACACAGGCATCTTTGTGTTGAAAATTTACCTAGAAGCTAAGAAGATGTAATCAAACAAGGAACTACATTGTAACAAAGATTCTTATCCTCATCTTCATTGCCTTAAATCTTCTGCTCCAGTGGTTAGTGGTATTCTCCTAGTTAGCAGGGATAGGACCATGCACACAGCCTCCAAGAACTTTATTTTTTATCACAATTTGCAGCTACAAAGACAAAATGTGCAGTTCTTTTATTCTATCATCATACTTGAAAGCCAGCCACTCTTCAAAGCTGGAAGAAAGAACAGTGTTCTTAGACACAAGTGTATGACCTGCACAGTGAGATTGTTAGTCATAGCCATGCTAAAGAGTCTGCCAGTGCAGTCTGTTAGGGCATGCAGCAGAGGCTTTTCTGTGGTGGCCCTGGTTGTATGAAATTCCTTGCTGAAGGAAAGCTTATTAAGCATAAACTTGCTGACCGTATGCACCTTATGAAGATGAGCTTTTGGGAAAACAGGGATTTTAAACTTGTGTGTTTTATAGCTACAATACTGACATTTTACACTGGAATAGCATTTTGATTTTTTTTGCTGTTTTATCAGCATTTCAATAATGTTTTTGAAATCTGTTTTAAGCTCATGAATAATGTAAATACAGAATGACCACCCAAATTCATCTTCACTAGCAGGGGGACATGAAGTTTGTTGGTAACCTGCAGGAACTTGACTGTGAAACTCTGTTTTGCTGTCACAGCTAATCACTATTGATAGATCTGGTCTTGATTAATTTAATGCAAAAAAGTGGGGGTTAGCAGAAAAGGTGCAGAAAAGAACTGGAAACAGTTGATGAATTTAATGGCTTTTAAAAAACGATTTTCCATAGCCAGTGGCCACAAAAGGGTAGGTAGCAGAATGATTACCATCTATCAACATGTAAGCAGTTGAGCGCTAAATTGAAAAGATGGCAAAAGCATGCCCAGTTAAATGTACAGCAATCCATTTTGAGTCCTGCTGCAGAACTAAGAGTGTTGCAGCTTTGCCTTTTTTGTTGGGTGAACAATTTTCAGAAGTGTTGTCAAGCACGAAAATATAAGAAAGCAGTCCTAAGAAAAGCCAAGCTTCTGAGTTGACCATCAGACAGCCACTTGCTTTAATAACCTATGACACATTTGCGTTTCTGCTTCTTAGCTTGCTTGCATGTAGAAGCAAGGGTTAACAATTAAATGGGTCATCTTATATTCTAAATTTATATTCTAAGTTTAAATGCTTGACAGTACCCAAAACACTTGAAAGTATCAGAATTCCACAGGAGACAGAGATACACAATAATAGTTGCTGAAATGTCATCTGTTGCAAAGATTTTATGAAACTGCTGCAGCAGTTTATCTCTTGCTATGTTGCAGTACAGTGAGAATTCTTCCTCGAGCCACCTGGTGGGACTGACTTCTCCTTGTGTACTGATATGCAAAAAAATTCTTAAGACTGTTCTCTGTCTTTTTTGGTCTTGTATCTGATGTAGAAGCACCTCTTAAAACTATCAATTTAATTAAAAGGCAACGCATTCCTGTTCCATATCAAAACCAATAGTCCAAAGTTATGCCCCTGTGGAATATTCAGAGTTGAATTTCCATAGAATGTTTGGTATAACCACATGACTGCCAGAACTCCTGAGGCCTTTTGATATCAGAGGCAACCAACCATTTTCAGTTTGAACCTAATGCAATTGTCATAGTTTTCATTGTGACCATGCATGGAAAAGGTTGATGGCACTCCAAGGCCCCTTCCGCACATGCAAAATAATGCGTTTTCAAACCACTTTCACAACTGTTTGCAAGTGGATTTTGCTATTCCACACAGCTTCAAAGAGCACTGAAAGCAGTTTGAAAGTGCATTATTTTTCATGTGCGGAATGAGCCCAAGTTTGCATGTCATATTTTTTAAACACAGAAACTTAGATCAACTTAATAAAGATTTAGCATTGAAACATTTTAAAATGAGTCCAAGGCACGTGACAAACCTGTAACTCATCTCCATGAGGACTGGAAGAACTTGGTCCTGCTCAGGAAAGAAATGTCAGTAAGCATCTGTTTCTTTTAGGGAGATGTTAAAATGACTTGCATATATGTGTTACTGCAGAGCTACCTTGAACCAACCTTGCTGTGGGATGGATGTGTTTGCTTAGCAAAAATCCAAGACTGTTTATTGACATTTCAGCAGAGGAAAGTTAACTTTTCAAAATATTTTTAGTTACTCCATCTTTTGACTCAGGGCTGCTCACAAGCATTTAAACAGATGTAAACATGTGTCTACATCAGGGGTAGGGAACCTGCGGCTCTCCAGATGTTCAGGAACTACAATTCCCATCAGCCCCTGCCAGCATGGCCAATTGGCCATGCTGATAGGGGCTGATGGGAATTGTAGTTCCTGAACATCTGGAGAGCCGCAGGTTCCCTACCCCTGGTCTACATGTTTCCGCACTCTTACATTCCTGCTGGGTGACCTTGGGCTAGTCACAATTCTTTGGAACTCTCTCAGCCCCACCTACCTCACAAGGTGTCTGTTGTGAGGAGAGGAAGGGAAAGGAGCTTGTAAGCCACCTTGAGTCTCCTTACAGGAGAGATAGGTGGGGTTTAAATCCAAACTTTGCAACAGGCAACAAGGTGCCTGTTGTTGGGCAGGGAGGGAATGCGATTGGTAGCTGCTCTGAGACTCTTTACAGTTGAGAAAAGCAGGGTACAAATCCAAACGCTGCTTCTTCTGCAGTCAAAGCTCTGCTCACAACCCAAATTCAATCCCAACAAAGATCAGTTTCAGATAAGCTGATCAAAGTTGACTGAGTCTTCCATCTTTCTAATGTTGGTAAAACGAGTACCCAGCTTGCTGGGGTAAAGCGTAGATGGTTGGGGGAAACCAAGTCTGCCTGGTAAACATTGTGATGTGATCACCCCATGGGTCAGTAATGACTCAGTGCTTGCAAAGAGGACTATCTTTGCCTTTAAGCACTAGAATGTCTTGTAAATCTGAACTGTAATCCATCATACTTAGCTATCCACAGATGTGGTGTTACCGCTGCTGCTTGGGTAACAATAAGTGATTTCAGCTCAGCAACGTAATGAGGCACAGGAAGCCGGTGTTCTTCAAAGTAAAGGATTTTATTTGGAGGTAATGGTCACAGCTTGGGCAGGAGAATCACGCCCTTGCAACCAAGTGCAAGAACTTTTATTCACAGACTTCAAAAGGGGCAAAGGGGCTGGTAGAAAGGGGAGGGGGGCAGGTCCCTTACCGAAGACCAATAAAGAAACATCAATACAAAAGAAAGATACAGCTACAACTTTTGTGAATGGGATCACGAAATCACGCTGTCAAGCGTCTTCCCGCAAAATCTCACAATGGTGCTGAAGGGAGAGCAGATAAGATCTATTCAGAGAATCTAGGTGGGCTCGCTACCGCACCCAGTTATCTACTTTATCAGATGGCTGTTTCCTTCAGTTATGTCCTGAGGCCCCACGCCTCATCTCTGCAACTAAGGAAAGTTCAAGTTGTCCAATGGTGGTCCCTGCACGTCTTCCAATGGCTGGGACCTCTGGGTGCTGCATTCAGATTTAAGTTGCAAATCCAAAGGGGGTCTTTTGTCTTCACCAAGGAGTTGGCTGGGTGTTGGTCTAAGCTGCATTCCAGAGCCAACTTCCTTGTCCCTCAATATCAGCCTCTACAGGCTACTGCTTTTACTGACAAATGCAAATATCAAAATAACATTTCTAAACTTAAATATTAGGGGAAATAATACAGTACAAGCACATAAGAATCTCCTAAATTGAAAATAACAAAACCTTAAGCTAACTGGAGAACCTAGTCAACCTAAAATCCTAAACAGCCGACTAATCATACATTCGACTCAAAAGGGGCTGAAGAGCAAGAGGGAAACCATATAACATGGGCATAATCATATGTTTATGTTCTTTGCAAGCATTATGGAGGCTTCTGAACCACACAGGTCTCTGTGTCCTGACATGGAGCCAGTGTAGTCGTGAACTTGACTCAGGAATTTGGTTATTTTCCTGGGCGGTAACAGTGGCTTGCCCTCACCCACAAAGCATGCACTCTCTTTTCTGGATCTTTTCTTTAAACTAGTTTCCCTTTATAACACCTCTCCTCGCCTTTGGTGATTAGAAAGCAATCAGCCAACAGACTCCCGTGCATTTGATGAAGTCAACCGTGGTTTACAAAATCTCATGCCAAGGTGAATGTTGTTAGCCTTTGAAGCAGTTCTGGACTCCTTGTGAAGAAGAAACTGCCCCTTTTATCATTCAACGTTTACGAATTACTTTCAGCCAGGAAATACGGACCTACCAGCTCCATCCTCATGTCCTTTTTGTTCCATCCCTGTCACCTCTGCGCCTTACCAACCACAACGACACCAGAGGGCGCGCGAGATCCAAAAGAACGCGAGCGATCGCTTAGTTCCCTTCAAGAATACAGTCACAAGAATGACAATAGACTAGATGGCGCCTGCGCAGTGGAGCCGTTGAGGCTGTCATGTGCCAGACTTTGAACCTAGCTTTGATAGTACGGTGGCCCGGAGGTCAGAGTCTACTGATGATGCTGTGAGGGCTGAGCGTTTCTCTTTAGCTCGCAGGTGGTGGTCCTCTTTTCCTCGCTTCGCCGGTAAGTTTCCGCTTTGGGAGACCCGCCGTCGAAGTAGAGGGGCTAAGAGTGTTGTTGCCACGGAGGAATTGGTGGGTTTGCAAAAGGAGGAGGTTGGGATAACCTTCGCTGGGTGATGGAACAAACCGGAGAGGCACAGAGGGCAGGCGAACCGAAAGGGCCGCGCCCCTCCATCCCTGATGCAGGCTGGAGGGAGAGGGGCTGCTTCCGGCTCCTCCTGGCCGGCCGTGATCCTCCAAGCCTGGGCTGGTGCCGCTCTCAGCATGCATGTATTGCATACCTTTGCATTTTGTCCCGTGCTTGTAGGAGAATTCTTATTATTGGTTATTATGTTTTGGACTGCAAGTAACAATCGCCCGCTTGATTCTTGTGGGTTGGAAGCGGTCCTCTGAAACGTCTCCTTTCTTCCAGACATTTTTGCCTGGAGAAGGGCCAATCCCTCCCTGGCAGCCTGTGCCCGCAAAGGGTTGGCACTTGGAAGGTTGTTATGTGTGGACAGGGAGCGGCAAGCCGCATCTGATCATCTCTTTCCTTGAAAAGCCAAGTTGCCTGCAGACCTCTGCAACATAATCTTCCTATTGTAATTAGGGAAGTTTGTTCAGCAGCTGCCCAGCAACATCATGCAACATATTGCGAAGGGTGCAGTGCACACTTACAAAACGATTTGCAGTTTGTGTCCACTTTTATTTCCCCGTTGAAATTTGAAGAAGCTAAAAAATGGCAAACAAATCTTATCCGGCGCAGAAACAACGTTCTTTTTAAAGGTGCAATCCTCCTGATACTTGGGTTGCCAGCTAGGTGGGGGAAAACATCATGGCCTGCTTCTGTACTTATCAGCAGTTTGGTATTCAGTGGGTGAAGCTTTTCATGGCATGGAGCTACAAGTTATCATCTGATGTTATTGAAGGATTTCAGAGACAGGATGTAAAGTTCTCTAAATCTCAATGACTGTTTAAAGCAGGGGTAGGGAACCTGCGGCTCTCCAGATTTTCAGGAACTACAATTCCCATCAGCTCCTACCAGCATGGCCAATTGGCCATGCTGACAGAGGCTGATGGGAATTGTAGTTCCTGAACATCTGGAGAGCCGCAGGTTCCCTACCCCTGGTTTAAAGGTTTGCTGCTGTCAGTGATTGTTATCTATATGCAAAATGCACTTGCAAAATAAGGTGAAGATAGTATGGATGTTGATGGCATTACAGCAGTGAAGACTTAAATACAGAAGGCAGGGTCTTGTACAAGTTCCTTTTAAATCTTAGCTCAGTTGAAAGTTCTTGAGACATCCATCCTGGTTTCCTTAGAAACCTCCCATTTTTCCTCCTCATTGGAACTGTTTTAAATTGTGCCTTCAACATTTCACTTTTAAGAAACTCTATCCATCATGCACTTCCTTCTCTTTTAGTATTCTTAACCTCAGGATCACAGCCATTAGTTCTGTAAGTTTGCTGAAATCAGCTTTTTTAAAGTCTAGAATGCATGTCTGACTATGCTTGGCATCCCCTTTCCACTGTATAACAAACTCTAAGAGAACATGTTTACTCCCACCAAAGGATGCTACCACTTCCACCCCATTAACCAGGTCATCATTGTTGGTTAGGAGCAGATCTAAAATAGTCAGTCACCTTGTTGCCTCTTCCACCTTCTGGACCATGAAATTGTCTGAAAGGCAAGTGTAGAATTTTTGGACCTTATAGTCTTGGCAGAGTTTGACTCCCAGCAAATACCAGAATAATTGAAATCTCCTTTCCTTTCTGAAAGTTTGTTCCAGGAAGGCATTATCCAACTTTTCACTCTGGCCCCTCCCGCACATGCAAAATAATGTGTTTTCAAACCACTTTCACAACTGTTTGCAAGTGGATTTTGCTATTCCGCACAGCTTCAAAGAGCACTGAAAGCAGTTTGAAAGTGCATTATTCTGCATGTGCGGAATGAGCCTCTGACTTGGGTATCTGTAATTGACCTGGACTATGAGACCACTGTTATTTCTCTTTCCTTAATTTTTACCCAGATGCTCTCAATCTGGCTGCCAGGATTTAAGTCATGGACCTGCTCACAGGTGTAATCATCCCTGACGTATAATGGTACTCTCCTCCTTTCCTAGTTGATCTATTTCTCAGAAATAAATTATACCCCTCAATTATTATGTTCCAATCACGAGACTCAACCCATCAGGTGAAATGGATAAATGTTAGGGTTGGGGGTCACCACAACATGAGGAACTGTATTAAAGGGTTGTGGCATTAGGAAGGTTGAGAACCACTGATATAATGTTTGAGGTGGTCTGGGGAGGCAGAGATGGCTGAGGTTAGTTCTGCCTAAGCACTTCCTTGTAAGTAAACGTGTTCAGGAGTGTAATGCAAACCTTATACAGCTAATTTATTATGTTCTGTGACTATTGGGACAGTTTGACCAATTCAGTTTGTACTTTCATAGAAACATTTCCCTGGTTAAAGAGATTTAATGGTGCGGTTGCATGCTACTTCCACTGGCCTCATATGCCAGCCACGTAGTAGTTTTCCCATTTGCGCACTTGAAGAATATTTGCAGCCTGGCTGTGCGAATGCACCAAGGGCTACTAGACTGAGATGATTGATTTGATGGATTTGAAAATATCATTATACAAGGCTCTCTTGAATTAGACCTCTTAGACTGTGTTCAGCTGTTAACTGTTAAGTTTGAAGTTGTTCTGTTACATCTGATTACTGCAGGCCAGGCTTGTCTTTGCGAGGCATTGGAATCCAAAAAGTGCCTGACCCTTTTGGAGTGGGTCAATAAAGTAAATGATATTTTCTTATTGGTTAAAGTAACTTTGCTACCGAGAAGATAGTGTGTGCAACAGCTGGGAGAGACTCAGCAGGCAATTGATCATATTGATAATTGATCATATCAAAATTTATGTGTAATTTTTATTTTCTACTATTTTAAGGATACAGTTTTGACTATGAATAAGTGTTAAAATGTGCAAAAAATAATATTTGCAGCTCGGCTCTCTGGCTGGCTGTCCCCTCCCCCCCCCCCACCACCCCCCAGCTCAGTGTTACTCATCCCCACATAAGTATGCATAAGGGTGCTGTATTGAAACAGTTCTGAAACAAAAACTCAACTTAGGAAAAGTAGTTAAAGCACTAGTAAGACAAAGTAGTATTTTGTCTGGAATTAATCTGATTTATACATTGCATATGTCCACAGGAAGAAACTAAACTACCAAATTTGTCAACATTATATTACATAATCATTGTTTTGTAGTGTATATGATATTTTACTTCTGTGCATTGTAAAATATGTACTTTTCTCTAGGAAACAATGGCTGATCCTTGGCAAGAATGCATGGATTACGCAGTTACTTTAGCAAGAAAAGCTGGAGAGGTAAGAATTATGTACCTTTCGAAAGGAAAGGTTTGAGTAAAGCCGTCATTTCAATATCTATATAGTCTTCCTGGAAAGTGCATTATGTTTTTGTCTGCATTGTTAAAGGCCACATTACCTGCTCCTTTCTGAAAAGTCACTTAGAATTTATTTGCAGATAATCTGTGAGGCACTGAAGAAGGAAATAGCTGTCATGGTTAAAAGCTCTCCTGCAGATCTGGTGACGGTCACTGATCAGAGAGTGGAAAACATGATTATTTCTTCTATAAAAGAAAAATATCCTTCTCACAGGTACAGAATATTCTGGAACATCAAGTTTTATTATCAGTGAGATGCATCTGAGAAGCATGAATTATTGTGAAAGATGTGCAGAATAACACATTGAAAGCAACATCTTTAAAATTGCACTCACAAAGTGTTCTAGTGTGCTGCTTACAAACCATTTTCCTACAAATACATTCTAGAAATAATCTCCTGGGGTGATATAGCAAACAATCTCTTCTACTCCTCTGGGCTGCTTTTGTTACCTTTGCTGATGTTCTTCACGACACAAAAAGTTTATATTTTGATTTTGTAGCTTTCCCCTATTGGTTTTTTTAATTTCCTTTGGTATAATTATATGGAAAAGTTTGCATAATTGCCATTCATTTTACACTTCATATCAGTCAGAAGAAGCACAAAGTGTCAAACAGAAAGGGTGGGTGCAATAGCTAGAAGACACTGAGACTTTTATAGCAGCCAGTACACAGATTTCCCAATTTTCAAAAAGAAAGGCTGGCCTTGATTGTTTGCAGATGCAAATAGTTTGAACCATATAAATGTAAGTAATGGTTTAATTACTGAACAATATATTCTGTATCTGTAACGATGCAAGAACCCTTCCTTCCTTCCTTCCTTCCTTCCTTCCTTCCTTCCTTCCTTCCTTCCTTCCTTGTTCTCTCTCTCTCTCACACACACTCTCTCTCTCTCTCTCTCTCTCTCTCTCGGGGAAAAGGAAGAGAGGATTTCTTTTTTACAGAAACAGAGTAAAGACTAGTTCTGCAACACAGTTCTCAGGCACATGTGTGATGAGTGTTGTTTAAGATCAGAAATGGTCATGTTAAAAAAGAGCAAATCAAGGCAAGAAGTAGCCGGGTGAGACACACCTCTGAGCAGTCAGGCGTCTGAAGCTGTGAAACTGTTTTCTTCCTGCCCAAGTTCTGTGTTCTGATCTGTTTGACTCAGGGCTCCATTGTTAGCGCTGCTGTCTGTTAGACTAGAGGCTTGCCCACATGCTTGAATTCACCTGGCAAAAAAGCCAAATTGCTGTCCCTTGGTGCCACAATTTTGTTGGATAGAGCTTGAAAAAAAGTGGACATATATGCACTATTTGGACAAAAACTCAATCCATACTGTCAAGAGGACTCTGGTACTGGGTGGGAACGGTATGGTATAGTGGTTAAGAGCGTCAGACTCTAATCTGGAGAACTGGGTTTGATTTCCCACTCCTGCACATGCAGCTGCTGGACCTGCAGTGAATACCCTTCCCTTGTTTCTCTTCCCTAAGAATGCAAATATAGAGGTCAGCTCCCATTTTATAAAGATCAGCCAGATTCACAAGGTTTTTTTGGAAGCCTTGACTTTCCTGCCTTTGGCTAGTTATCACAGGAGGTGCACATGACATAGCCTAGTTTTAAAATCTCATTGTCTTGTGGCAGAGCCCATGTAGGATTCCAAACAACAACCAACAGTGTACAGTAAGAAAATTTTAGCAAATTTATTCGGGCGGTATAGGCCTGTTGAATTAATCTTTACATTCTCACAGCATGACTTTACATCTCCATGGCATATGAGAAATGTATATGTGCTGGATGAATGCTGGTTGTTGGAGTTGGATTTAAATGTTTGGAGATCTGAACAGTTCGTATGAAAGAAGCTTGTGTGTTACACATACTTCCAGACAAAGTATCTTAAACTCTGTCTTTTTTTAAAAAAATTGTTAATTCTAGTTTTATTGGCGAAGAATCCGTTGCAGCTGGTGCAGGGAGTATTTTAACTGATAATCCCACTTGGATTATTGACCCCATTGACGGAACTACTAACTTTGTTCACAGGTATGTTTCTGCAACTGCCTCTACATTTCTTGGGGCAACAATGTTTGCTTATCTTATTTTGCTAAATCAAAGCAAGAGTTTAGGGTTGTGTTGTGGAATGATCTTGTTTTCTTGACTTGTTCTTAGTATGGAGGAGCTATTTAAAGTTTTGTCTCAGTTGCAAAAATTCCATAATTGACAATACCTGTATCTTTTTTCTTACAAATTCAAGAACATAGCATGTGCAGTATACTTATCTCTTTTTCAGGTTTCCCTTTGTAGCAGTTTCCATTGGCTTTGTAGTAAGTAAAAAGGTAACTACTTGTATTATTTTAATATTCAATCTAAAAAAAATGCCATCCCAATTTATTGCCAGAATTTATCCCTGTGTGTTTATGAAAAACACTAAAACTTTGCATTTCCTTGCAGATGGAATTTGGAGTTGTATTTAGCTGTGTAGAAGACAAGATGTATACTGCTAGGAAAGGGAAAGGTGCATTTTGCAATGGACAGAAACTTCATGTATCACAACAACAAGGTGAGGCTTCTATTTTGTGTTTATTGTTGTTTTATAAAATGTAGAAAGAGGTTTGACAGAATAATGGATGCAAAGAGACAGGTTTGGATAAAATACATTTCAGATTTAGCTGGAATCCAGCTAATGACTTCAGTTGATGGTGGCTATCAACCAGGGAAGTGTGGGATTTCTAGAGAAGCGTGCCATTGGCAGGACTAATTTTTTCTCTTAACACTGAGTAGTTAGTAATAATTAAAACACACAACACAATTACATGTTTTTAGTCTTTGTTTTAATAATTGGTTCAGAATGAAGTTGAAAAATCTGAGCTGAAGGGCAGGTGTCAGCTACATGACTCTCTACACAGTGAGCATCAGGGTCTGATAGGCAAAACTAGTTTTTCTTGGCTTAATGCTGGTAAGAAATGGCTTGTGTGATCAAAACAACTAGCAAAAAGCACATCAAAATTAAAGATACAGTTGTTACCTTTATTTTTGCCATTTTCCCCCTAGATATTACAAAAGCACTCATAGTGTCTGAATTGGGATCCAACCGTGAACCAGAGGTTTTAAAAACTATTCTTTCTAATATGCAAAAGCTTCTCAGCATTCCGATACATGGGTATGTCATTTAAAAAAAATATTTTTTAAAAAAATCTTAATAATGCCATCTTACATACTGTTAGACCTTTCTAAGCCCACTGAACTCAAGGAACTGTGTTTAGGAGAGCACAACAAGTTGCTTCTTAACAAACAGGTTTTCCCCCTGAATGGCACTGAAAGGTATTGCCCAGGGCATAAAAGAATGGCCCCCACCCATGCATTCAAGGACTCAAAGAGAAATCTTTCCAGTTTCAGTATAGTGGAACCTTGGTTTTCACCGCTAATCCGTCCGGCGACGGGCAGCAAAACCCGAAAATGGTCTGCTCCAAGGTACGCCATTTGCGCAACGCAAACGGTGCACCAGAGATATTCAAAAGTCACCACAGAAGCCAAGGCAACCGCCAATCTCCGAGGCGACCAAACGGCCGGGGGCAACCAGCGAAGACCGAAACCGTCGATCTCCGAGGGCAACGAAGACCGAAGTTTGACTGTATACAGTTTGTAGGAGCAAAGGGAGCATTTTGTGCTTGGGCCAGAACAGGAACTATGGCATAATGTGAGGTTGTTAGCCCTTTGTAAGTTGCCTCCAAGAATGGTTTTTGATTGCGAGAATAGGATAGAAATACTTTGCTGAAAATAAGTCACGTGCCCCCTATCTTCAAAGGGGGAAATCAAGATTCAGCTGACATAGTGACCCCATAGGATTTTCAAGACAAGAAATGTTCAGAGGTGGTTTGCCATTACCTGCCTTTATGTCATGCCTTTGGGGTTCCTTGGAGGTCTCCCATACTTGGAGATCTCCAAATACTTGCCAGCTTCAAGGATGACAGCAAGTGGCTGGCCCGAGGTCACCCAGCAAGTTTGCAGGGCAGAGCAGGGATTCAGACCTGGGTTTCCCAGATTCTAGTCCGACATCTTAACCACTACACCATGCTGGCTTTTCAAGGTATGGAGGGATTTACACAGGGACAAAGAATAGAATATGTGGGATAGGAGTAGCAGAGAGGACATTGCTGCAGGGACTTTATAGGTTGTCAATGTTTTGAATGTGTTTCTATTTTCATTTGGCAGCAGGTTTCTTGTTGACAGCATGATTAGACCCTTCTCTCAAAGTCCTTTTTTCATGTATGACAATGGCATTCTAAAAATAAAATTTAAGATTGTATTGTCAGTATATTAATATTTTATGATTTTCAAAAATGAATGATTTCACTACTCTGATTGCTGCTGTGACTGATAATATGCTCATCAGCAGTTGGAATCAGATGTCTGTTTCCATCAAATTTAGGAACCTCTGCTAAAGGAGACGAGTTGTTTTGTTTTTGTCCTATTACCAAGTCCTACTGCCGATTTTCAGTTCATTCCTGTCCCCAAACAAAGGATTCCCAGGGACTCATAGGGCTACTGGGTGTTTGTGTCTTAATTCACTGGCAGAGTTTGACTGAGACAACTTTGAATCACTTTTCATATCAGTATGCCAGATGACCTGCACAGGTATAGTAATGCACAACCCAAGGTTCTCCAGCGATCTATTTTCTCTGTTTTAGGATCAGAGCAGTTGGGACAGCAGCTGTAAATATGTGTCTGGTGGCAACAGGAGGAGCAGATGCCTATTATGAGATGGGGATTCATTGTTGGGATATGGCAGGAGCTGGAGTCATTATTACTGAAGCTGGTGGAGTTCTGCTTGACATTTCAGGTAAAACGTGACAAACATAAAAATTAAAGGACACCTATTTACAAATCTTATAAATAGTTAACTACATTTTGTTCCAATAGTTCAACTGGCTGTTGGACTTGTGCAAGGTCTCAACCCATTTTAAACACTTTGTAACTCCGTCTTCCAGTGTTCGCCAGCATCCACTTTAAACCCTCCCCCAATTTTTATTTTTTTTGCAGACCTAGGGAGTCCTCCGATTCTGCTGAAAAATCTGTTGGGAGTTAGTCTGCCCTTATCTGTAGATTTAAATCTATCTGTAGATTTAAATATTCTCAGGCAAGGAGCTCTACTCTAGGTACATTTATGCCATTAAAACAGTGCCATAATAGCACTATAAAACATACAGCCGGATTACAGAATTAGAGATTGTGCACCATAGTGGGTATAACAGAACAATATGCTTCAAACAGTGCAACAGAGCTTTCGTAGAACCAAAGGCCATAAATCAATTTTTCTTTTTCTGTTCTCCCCCAGGTGGACCATTTGATCTCATGTCAAGAAGAATCATTGCAGCAAACAGCCAAGTTCTAGCAGAGAGGATAGCCAAAGAGATTCAGAGTATCCCTTTTCAAAGGGATGATGCAGCACATTAAACGTCACCCTTTCACTCTACCTTTGACAGGCCGTTGGTCTGTGTCTATAAAAATAGCTTTCATTGAAAAGGACACAGTTTTGCACTTGAGTAGAGTAGCAGATGAATATTAGTTTGGTCTTAACATTTCAAAGCCTCGTACTTGAATTCCTCTTTCTTCTCCTCTCCCCACAAGCTCCACACATATCCTGGTTTTTATCTGTTGTTCAGTTTAGAAAGCATTTAAAACTATCACTGAGTGAATATTGTGAATATTTGTGAAGCTCTCAAGAAGTGGGGTGGATTCATCTGCTGGGTTTTCATACATAATATGTATAGTGTGTATGTGATTAATAGCTATTAAGAGACACTTCATTTCCAGACAGTGTTCTAGAACTTATAGCAGTGCATAAAAGAGAATATTAAAAAAATTGGTCAAAAATATCTTAAGTACAGGTTGCTGGTCCACTCTGATACACTCTGTGTAGTAGTAAAGCCAGATAGACATTTCCTCAGTAAAAAAATGGCCCCAACTCTGAACTTTACTAATAGAAACAGAGATGCGAGGGAGAGTAATAGCAGTGGAGAATTGGCCTGTAGGTGGCAGAAGTGCTTAGCTCTTTTCTTGCCCAGGGATTCTTCCCTGCAAATACCTGTTCTTTTTTCCCTTCCCATCCTCTCAGCTGTCTTAGCTCAAGCTGTCTTATTCTGTTTTGAAGATCAGCTGGGAATTAAACTCTTGCCTGCCAAGTTTTCTTGGAAGAAATGTCCTTTGCATTACCCAAGTTCTGCATGCACCAGCTTTGTTGATTTTTCCCACATTCCTGGGAATATTTATTTGTTTTATATAGTACTCTGATTATTGATACACGCCCATTTTAATGGTCCTCAGTGTACAAAGAGACACCATAATGCCACAGTTGAAGGCAAGGCCCTTCCAAAGTCAAGCACTTTGAAATCAATGAGAGTAAAATGCCAGAGCAGAACATATGCTAACATCTCTCCATTGAAATCAACAAGACTAAAAATTGCCTAACTCTGGCCAGAGCGTAACTGCCGTTGGTTTTATTTGCAGCATTTATCCTTTTGGGGAGGTTTTTTGTTCCTTCATAGTGGCTCAGAAGTGTTTCTAAGAGGAGTTGGAAAGGAGTAGTAAATTGTTTAGACCAGAGGTTTCCAACTCTGGCTCCCCAGATGTTCATGGACTATGATTCCCATCAGCCCCTGCCAGCATGGCCATGGACATAAAAAGAAAAACAAAAAGAGAATGCCATTGCTGATTTACCAGTGTGGAAATATTTAGCTTTGTTGGCTTTGTACTGCAGAATTGCAGCATCAGATGGTTTATCAAAAGATCCCCTTTCCCCAATGTCTGATTTTGATGAGCTGGGGCAAATTGGTGGGGTGGGCTACAAATATTGGGTTGGATCTCCAGAGTGTTTACATGGACAGAAGGATTTCCACCTACAGAGAGTGGCTTTCTCATCTCTTGCTGCAGGGGGCGCCTGTCCTCAAGGAACAGTATTTGAGAATGCAGGCAGGGGTAGTCAGAAGATCACTGTGGGTAGAAACCCTCCTTTCCACAGAAACGGTCTGATGGATCCAAACATTTGTGCCCACATTTGTGAGCTACAGCTGTGATTTGAGCTCAGGCCATGACGGATTGCTGTATTGTGTTTAAGGTGCCGCAACAGTCTTCTGTTTGTTTTCTAGATACATACTGTACATGGATATCTTGTTTGCTGTAAAATAATGATTTATACCATTGAATTATACACTGGAGAGATGACTGGAGAGCTTTGCAGTATTCAATAAAATTGAGTTGAATCATATACTATATATATTTAGTCTGGTGCTGCCATCAGGATGCTTTCAGTGTCCCACATGCAGCCATATCCTTGTCACAAACCAGCTTGTGTTATTATGATTCCTCTAGGGCAGGGGTAGGGAACCTGCGGCTCTCCAGATGTTCAGGAACTACAATTCCCATCAGCCTCTGTCAGCATGGCCAATTGGCCATGCTGGTAGGGGCTGATGGGAATTGTAGTTCCTGAACATCTGGAGAGCCGCAGGTTCCCTACCCCTGCTCTAGGGAACAGTGATTGTTCCAGATGGACCAGCAACCTGTTCACATAATAGGCGTGTTGGTAATATTACAGAATATTCTGTACGTTTGTGTACTAGTCTGCTGGGCTTTGCACTGGATCTTCTATTACATTTCCGGCTCAGCCATAACCATGGCATCACAGCAAACCTGTATTCTCCTCTAAAGCTTATAATAATGGGTTGTTGAAGTAAATGTCACCAATAAGATTTAGTTTTTAATTTAATTTCTTCCAAAATTACATGACTCCATAAATTAATCACCGTGACATCAAATTGTTCGTAGCCCAAGGCTCAGGTTCTTACCGTAAGTAGCTGATGCATCCTTAGAGTTTAGTAATGGTGGAAGTCCAATGGTTCAGTTCTGGGAACTCTGTGGTGAAGTTGGGTATCCCGTAGGGTCTGGGATATTAGGGCTGTGACACCAGTGCCAAGGAGTAGTTGCCTGAAGTTCAGAAAGCCATAGAATCTATTCTAAATGTTAATCAACTTGTCTCTAGATGCTAAATGAGCCTCATCACCTTACAGTGGTGGCGAACCTTTGGCACTCCAGATGTTATGGACTACAATTCCCATCAGCCCCTACAATTGGCCATGCTGGCAGGGGATGATGGGAATTGTAGTCCATAACATCTGGAGTGCCAAAGGTTCGCCACCACGGCTTTAGGATGTTACTTTTTCTGAATTGTCAGAATAATTCCTAAGTACATCAGAATAAGTAGATGACTCCTGGTTTCTGTGTGAAGCTGTAGGTAAGGGGGAATCATTATGAGTCAGATTTGTTTTGTAAAATAAAATTTGTTCTGACTGTACAATTACAATAAAGTTTATCTTTGTTTGGAATGTTGGTCTTGAAAAAACATGAATATTTTTTCCTCAGTCAAATAGCATATACATTTTACGTCAGAAGCAGAAAGTAGAAGGTGGTGGTTACCAAACTCATGGTCTGTTAAAAATACAGCACATTACAACTGATGGTTTTACAAGGGTCAGTAGAGACAGTCACTGTGGTGTGGTGTGGTGGCCAGAGTGTGAAATTAGGATCTAGTCTCCACTGCTTTGACCCTTACTAGGTGAACTGGCCCAGTCACTTTTTCATGCAGCCATACCTACAACACTGGGTTGTTGTAAGGAGGGAGGAAATATGGACACCATTTTGGCCTCCTTGAAGTAAGGGTGACATAAAGATGTGTTGTAAACAGTCTAAAACTACATCCAGCACTAGCTGCCTGCCATCTTGTTCCCCTCTAAGGAGTTGCTGTTCCGCAGCCAGTATAATGACCCATGAGGATGGGAAGACCCTGGAAGAAGTCTGGATTCTTTATGTGTTTTATAACTACATGGGCGAAGATAATCATGTGAGTCTTTTCTACCCAGCCATTCTATCTTCTGGCCAAGTCATAATCAAGTGCGAAAGAACTATGTTGCTGGATCTGCCCGTGCAGTTCTGGTATTCACATATATGCTTGACAAGAATGGCTCAGACTAGCCTGATCTTGCCATTGTCTGCCTTGTTAGTACTTGAATGGGACAATGCTAAGAAAGTCCAGGGCTGTTAGTTTAATTTATTAGATTTGATATCCCGCTCTCCCCTACGGAGCAGGCTCAGAGCAGCTCACAATATATGCAATACAAGTTACATGTAAATACTGCCTAAACTTTTAAAAAATAATTAATCTGTTACACAAAGGCATAGAAAACCACATTTGTTCATCTCCTGCCTTGGAAACCCTTCAGGGTCATCCTACACCGGCTGCAACTGGACAGCACTTTCCACCAATATTTGCATATATGCTGTGAGACTGTACCACAGGAAATCAGCTTCCACACCTTTGTAAGTGCATGTGGATGGGACTTTTTGACTCAGCTGGAGGTATACACAATGATGTTTTCAGTTCAAAGCTGTTTGGAGGATTAAAAGTCTACAGATTCCTAACCCTGGCAATCTTGCTGTGTTGTTGGCAAGCATGATGATAATTCTATGATGCACATTTTTGCAAAGACTGGCTCATGTTAATGTACATTACAGAAACGAACCAAGAGCGTTTTGTTTAAGCTGTTGCAGCAGTGCTGTCAATAATGAAGATATGAGTAACCTTTGCTACTAGTACATCTGTAATGACTCGCTAAATTGCCATTGCTAACATCATGGTCTTCTTTTTTTCTCATCCGTGACTCATGTGGCATGTTAATATTCAAACACCCCTTCCCTCCCACAGCTATTGTTTGCCAAGAAGATCCTGCTTAGGGAGTGGCCTCCTTCCTTCCCACAGGCTGCGAAAGATGTGGATATTGTTGGCCTTTGTATAATGAAAAGAAGATATGTCATTAATCTGAATATTTTGTCAGGGGTTGTGTGCATCTACAAAGCATGGAGTTTCTGTTCCCTTTGTAACCTGTATCCCTATGAATGTGACTACTAACTACTGACTTTTGGTTGATATAGTGTTAGTTACTTAAATTTATAGACTTCAATCATATCCCCCCTCAAATGTCTCTTCTCTAAACTAGAGTCCCAAACGCTGCAGCCTCTCCTCATAAGGAAGGTTCTCCAGTCCCTCAATCATCTTCGTTGCCCTTCTCTGCACTTTTTCTATCTTTTCGATGTTCTTTTTGAGATGTGGTGACCAGAACTGAACACAGTACTCCAAGTGCGGTCGCACCATTGCTTTATATAAGGGCATGACAATCTTTGCAGTTTTATCATCAATTCATTTCCTAATAATCCCCAGCATAGAGTTTACCTTTTTCACAGCTGCCATGCATTGAGTTGACATTCCCATGGAACTATCAACTAAGACGCCCAAATCCCTTTCCTGGTCTGTGACTGATAGCACTGACCCCTGTAGCGTGCATGTGAAGTTTGGATTTTTTGCCCCTATGTGCATCACTTTACATTTTGCTACATTGAACTGCATTTGCCATTTCTTAGCCCGCTAACCTAATTTATAAAGGTCTGCTTGGAGCTCTTCACAATCCTTTGTGGTTTTCACCACCCTACAAAATTTGGTATCATCCGCAAACTTGGCCACCACGCTACCCACCCCTAGTTCCAGGATGACAAAAAGCACTCTCAATAAGTTTGTTCTACTGAATAATACTCAGTAATAAATGTTATAACAACATTATGACACACACACACGCCAAAAAATTATGCAGCCTCCACCAACGTTTTGCCATTCCCATAAACATCTATTGCCAGTAACTGTTAATATAATAATAGTATTTTGTAGGCTTGGATGATGACATGGTTATAGAAGTCAGTGTTTTGCATCGTACTACTTAGGAGGAAGCCTGAAACAATGTCACTTTTCCTAAATGCTTTTAATTAAACAAAAGGGCAACAAGTCTGAAGCATCTGCAGTTTAATATTGAGAGCCAGGAAGACAACTGATTGTGTGATCTACAAGTATTTTAGAGCTGGCATCTCAAATATAAACAAAACTGGTGGTGTTTACTTGTACTTGGGCTGTTTTGTCCATTTCTCCAATACCAAGGTCAAACACTGAGTTAAGTTCCATTTGTCAAGCAGTAGGATGCTGCTAGCTACTTGTTGTGCAATAATATATTTCTAGAGAAACATTCAACAGGGGAAAGATAAACAGGTATACTAGTCACAAGTAGGGATGCCTACTGCCTGGGGACAATAGATCCGGTCACCTTAACAGAGGAAGAATTAGATTTTATTTACCAGGTGATATTTATCTCCATGTTATGAAAAACTTCAGCTGCCTATTTCCAAAGACTAAGCCACTGTTAAAGGAACAGGATTTGTTTTCTCCAGGCATGTTAGCAACTCATTCTACTGTGGGTGGGTGGGGTTGGTCCTTAGACAATCTGATTCAGTTTGCTGTTTCAAATGACAGGCAAGGGCCCAACTCAGCCTGTGAACTTCAACTAAAGAAGTAGACACTGTTCTTTGGCCAAGGCTCATCTAGATGGCACACTGTAAGACACACAGCTGTTTCATCAGGCCTATGGTTCAGGCAGCACTAGTTTGTCATCAAACAGCCTCACCCTCATCCTCTCACCCATCCCATCCCTTCTATAAATGATACGAACTTACTGTATTAAAATGAGATTTTTAGTTACTATTTAGGTTTTTAGAGTTAGGATAGTTGTTGGTTTTAATCTTTAAACTTTATTGGAAAAGTAAGAGCCAGTGTAGTAGTTAAGAGTGGTGGATTCTAAACTGGAGAATTGGGTTCAATACCCCACTTCTTCACCTGAGCAGCATACTTTAATGTGGTGAACCAGGTTTACTTCTCCACTCCTGTACATGAAGCCTGCTGGGTGACCCTGGACTAGTCATAGTTCTCTCAGAACCCTCTCAGTCCCACCTGCCTCACAGAGTATCTGTTGTGGGGAGAGGAAGGGAAGGAGTCTGTAAATTGCTTTGAGACTTGTGGTTGAGAAAAGTGGGATATAAATCCAAACTCTTATCTTCTATTGTATTTATTGCTGTTGGAAGCCACCCTGAGCCCCTGAGGAAGACCAGCATACAAATATTAATATTATAACAGTGGACATGCTTTGTCACATCCATTCCCAGAAAATGCCAAAAAAGATATGTATACCAGCCGTCCCACATATAAGTTTTTTGATAGGGCACCACAATGTCCACTTATGGCTTAATACTAAAAGTTGGGCTTAGTGACTTTGGGTGTACTAGGGAAAGCTGGGAGTTGGTGTGGGCAAGGGCTTTCCTGCTTCTGCCATGCACTGGAATGATCCAGAATTAGGTTCCATAATTTCATCCATAAATTTAACAGATTACTGAGGGATATCCATTCACTTCTGGATGACAGACAAAAGAAGGCCAAAGCAGAGGACATGCAAAAACTTCTAAACTCCTTCCCTTCCTCTCCATACAACAAACACCTTGTGAGGTAGATGGGGCTCAGAGAGTTCTGAAGAACTTACTAGCCAAAGGTCACCCAGCAGGTTTCATTTGTAGAATTGGGAAAACAAATTCAGTTCACCAGATAAGAGTCTGCTGCTCACGTGGACAAGCAAGGAATCAAACATGATTTTCCAGATTAGATTCTCCAGATTAGAGTCACCTGCTCCTAATCACTACACCACAAAAGATTGTTGTAGTTTACACACAGCAGCAAGCTAGGGTTTGGCCAGTTCTCAGGCATCAACTTTTCATTCTCCCTCCCTTTTCTTCCTCATGCACTCCAGTTTTCTCCTTTGTTTTCTCAACTGCAGTACATTGTAAGTTACTCACCTCTGACCCAGGCAAGTTATGGTTTGTGTAAGATGTAGCTTGTCTGCAACCCAAAATAGAAACATTGATCTGATTTGAAGTTTTGAGTTGGGGTTTACAGACTGCAATTTGTGTGACGAGCTACAGTTGGCTACAACTATGCTTCACATAAAAAGAAGAAACATAAGAGGAGAACGATCCACTAGCTGAGTCAGTGACTCTCAAATAGCTGGAAAATGTAGTATGCTGATATCATACAATGCTTCCTTTGTCGTTAAAATTCACCAGCACATTGTGGGAGGCAGAAATGCTACAGGTAAAAGTTCTTTCCATCACTCTAGCCTTATGAGGAAAAAGCTTCACCAGTTGAATTTCCCTGTCATGAAATTGTTAAACTCACAGGCGCTCTGCCAGGAGAAAGGTGGAACCATACTCCAGCTGAGGCTGTCCCCCTGGTCTCTTTAACCTTTGTTTGTTCCAGAGAATAATAGGCATCATTTCCCCCCTCTAGAATCCCAGTGATTACAAAACTGAAATCATTTCCCCTTAAACAAAATGACAAGGGGGAGGAGAGGGAACCCAGCAAGAGTAAGAGGTAAAAGCCAGAAGAATGAAAATTTCCAGGAACAAAGTTCAGACAGACCTTTTCCTTTCTAAAGTGTGTGAAAGATTCAAGCTCCTACCAGTGATGTCCAATCATTCAAGCTGAAAATCTCCTGTGTGCAAACTTCCTCACAATGTTTTTAAAAACCTTCACTTTTAACAGAACACTCAGCATTACTCTAAAATGATATTTCCAATGCTTTTGTTTGAAACATGTATGCTGTTGTACCTCTTTCACATGGCTATTTCCTGATCCTTGTTGACAGCCCAACAATTACAAAATTAGCTAAATTACCAAAAATATGCTTTCCTTGGCTGACTCAGTTCTGCTAAGATTTTTTTTAAATTTATGCCCCATTTTCTCCCCAATGGAAAACCAAAATAGTTTACAACATTGTTCTCCCATTTTCATTTTATCCTCACAACAAACAGGCTTGGAGAAAAATGTCCTGTCCCTTGAACTGTAGCTTGCTGTGTGAAAATGGACAGCTGAAGCTTTTCATGGCATAGAGGTAAATAACATCGTTTGGTAGACCACATCCCCATAAGCTTCTGTTAAAGAGACAGGACATTTTTCCCCAAGCTGTTAGCAACCATATCTGTAAGGTGGGCAGTCTGGCGAGCCCAAATTCACTCAGCACATTTCCATGGCGGACTGGAGATTCAAATCTTTCAGATCTTTAACCATTATGCATGCTGGGGATAAGGTGTGGTGAACTGCTAATCTTGCAGTACAATTCCAGATAGTGCTACACCCTTCTAAATGAAGGCTTATGGCCAAGTAGACATTCCATGGTCGGACTAAGAGAAAGGGGCAAACAGTTTCTTCACACAAACGCTCAGACATTTCCCCTGGCAAAAATTGCACAGGAGGGAAGTCGACCCCCCGCTGTTTGGAGACAAACAGAGCAATAGAGTTCTTTTAAGGTGAGTTCCTCAGTTCTTGGTGTGTCACAGTAATTCAGGTTGGGCACCCCAACTGAACTTGTGTCACAGGTTACATCTAGTTTAGACATTAGGGAATTTAACTCTGGTTGGAAATGCACAGTTGGCCATTCCAGTACTCCAGCTGTGATCATTTCACTGCCCAGCTCCCCAATCTAAATGTGATCATTAAGTGTACTGAACTGAATGGCAAATATTTTCTGTTACCACCACTATGAAAAGAATAGAGAACAAGCCTAAGGTGATATTCTCAACACCTTACTCAGGTCTGTTCAATGGAGCTTACTCCCAGGAAAGTATTTACAGGATTGCTCTGTTAATCCAGTCCATTCTGACCATGTTGAATAGCACAAAAGTTGCTATTGATGTTAAATGATGCATTTGACAAGGAAGTCAACTGTAGACAGGCACCAACAGTGGCTACCCAGCCCAAATGCTGTCAACTATAAAATCACAAAACCATTCAAAATACTGTATTATACTGTGAACAAACCATCGATTTAAGTATGTGTGTGCTCATGTTAAGAAAAAATTAAGCATTATGAAAAGGGAATGTTTGATTTCCAAAAAAAACACTGTTGCAAAGATCATACATCACTCCATTAGATACTATGTCTTAGTGTTCCTTCACCCAGCTCTGTTAAATTGTCACATCCTCTTTTTTAGACAGATCACATGTGATGCACTTTGCTAGCAGTAGCCAACCCTTGCAAGAATTATAAGCACGACAGCCCTGACACATGCTAGGGTATTATTTAAGATATGTCACATGAGTAAGGTTGCGGATTTTTTGACCTGATCATCATACGTGTGACTGGAGAGGCACCTTAAAACTGTTTGAGGGCCCAACTCTGCTGCAGAGTATGCCTTCAGAGTATGTCTTCCCTCCTTTCTATCACATGTTGTTATCATGAGTAAAACAGTTTGTAGGCAAGGGGGCTGTTTATACATGCATCTGGATAGCAGACCCCCCACAGTTATTTTTTGCTCATAAAAATAATATGGAAGGTGAGGCTGTAGCCCCATAATACCACTGTTGCCACAGACTTGGGGGCCCAAGTGATTTTAAAGATGAGTCACACATGGAACCACCAATCTGACTCATATCACACATCTTTTAAGTAAATATCATTGAGTGGACATTGGAAAGAAGAGGTAGCCTAGGCTAGCAATCTTGATACTGTTTTCCTTCAAGTAAGCCCCACTTAATAGAATGGGGCTTACTTCTGACTAGAATTGCTGAGGATTTCTCTCTGTTTGACCCCAGTAATCAGTAGTCTAATATGATTGCCAGAGGAAAATTCTTACATCTAGGACTTTTAAATAAGTATGGGGAAGATTTCATTTTTACCTCAGCTTTCTTCCAAGAAACTCAGTAAGGATTGGAAACTTTTAAATTGGCCCTTATCACTGTTTGATCTGCCACCAGTTATCAGGTGTTGTTATTTCAACTGTCCACTTCCACTCAGTAAGTTCTATTAAAGAGATAGGACACTTTTTTCCTGTCCAGTTGGCAACTATAAGGATCATATGTTCAAACATGTTATTCTGTAGCTGCCTACTAATTAGTATGCTTAGAGATTGCAACAGTCCAAACTCAGGAATTGTAAATGTCAGAATTAATTGCAGTCATGTGATTCTCATGACTATTGTGGTTTACGGATTACACCCATGGCTCTTAAATAATTTTGCAATCCACTAGAACACCTGTTTTCCTTGTTGTAATCATTCATAATTCAGGTGCCACACCTTGGCAGATCTGAACTTTTAGATCACAGCCTTTAATCCTCATACTCTGGAGTAGCTCACTGACCCTATTACACATAGTCTACTCTGCTCAATTTACTTTTTGTCTGCAAGCTTCTAAGCTTTGAGTTAACAGAAGTTCCATTTTGGAGATCTTTGATGTAACCCATTAAAGGCATTTCCAGGATATTTTAAACTTTGTAACTCAAATTGTAAGCATTTGTAATAACATACTTATATAGTGTTAGAGCAGGATAAAATCTGGCAGGATGTAAGAACATAAGAAAAACTCTGTTGAATCAGGCCAGTGATCCGTCAGGGCCAGCATCCTGTTTTCCACAGTGGCCAACTGGGTGGTCTAGAAAACCTACAAGCAGAGCTCCAGAGCTCAAAGTATTCCCTTGCTTTTGGTCTCTCACAACTGGTAGACTACTTCTGTGGACTACCTCTGCCCATGGATGTTCCACTGACTTGTCCTGGCTAGCAGCTATTGATTGGCCTATCCTCCATTATAATCATTCCAAAAGGTTAATGTTGTGTAACAAAAATAACCATGACTGTAATGGCTCCTGAAAGATTTTACTCCAGCATAAGCTTTGATGGGCTAGAGCCCATTTCAGATACAGATACAATGGCAGACATTTATATGATTAGAATCAGTGAGCTACGACATGCAGGAAGTACAAACATGTGCATGTAAAGGGCTGTCAAGTCACAGCCAATTTAACGCAATCCAATAGGCTTCTTAAAATAAGAAACTAGATGGTTTTCTGTTGCCTTCCTCTGCATAATGATTCTGGCATTCCCTGGTGGTCTCCCACCCAAGTACTAACCAGGGTTGATTCTGCTAAGTTTCTGAGATCTGACAAGATTGGGCCAGCCTGGGCCATCCATGACAGGGCAAGAAGTACAGAATGAGACAGAACTGTGTAAAAAAATAAAAATACAGAGACAGAGACAGTTCAAAATAGCAGTACTTGCCTCCATCAACTTTCAAGCCATCTAAGGGAGCAGTCATCAGCACATACTATGACAATGAATTGTATAAATTCTGTTTTAGGTGATCAGTTATGAATTTTGTGTCTCCTCCTATATTTATTACCTACAAGTTTCAGCATTTTAGGAGAGAAAGTAACAGTCACTGAAGTAACATCCTTTGTAACTGTATTGAAATATCTTTATAAACTGTTGTTGATTTAATGTACTAGCACAGTATTTTCAGGGTCAGACCATGTTCTGAGCCCTTTGGGGGAGGGCGGTATAAAAGTGGAACAAATAAATAAATAAATAAATAAATGTTTGTCTCAAGAGTATACACACAAGCTTGTTGAATATCTAGTAATGTCTTTTCTGCCATATTCAAATTAATCAAAGACAGGTAAAAGAGAAATGGGGATAATCCTTTCAGTGAGTATGTATGTCTTTTAAAAAGTGATCATTTTAGTCACTGTGAACTGTCACTGTGAATCATGGAGGGGGACAGCCCCCACGGGTCAATGAGTGTGTAGCAAAAGGACTGTGATATTCCTTTTCAGCCAAAGAACACATTGAATAAACATAACCTAATTGCCAGAACAGATCTGTTAAGTGCTGACAATATAGTAAGTGCCAACAACTGCAAAAGTCTTGTAGCACTATGACCTACTGAGAAAGGAGGAAAAACTGGTAATTGGAGTTCCAGATGGCCACTGTTGCTATTGGCTAATCTTAGAGGGTCACATGACAAGGCTTCTTTTTAAAGTCATCCTTAGTGAGTGAGAGCAGTGTTGGTATTTCTCTGGAAGGTTTAGGAAAGGTGCTTAGTGAATCATCCAAAATGTGTGAGCAGTTTGTGGGAATATGGAAGCTGGTTTCCAGTGAGAATTTTGATGATTACATGAAAGAACTTGGTAAGTAGTATTGATGGATTGTTTGATGTGATGATCTTTCACTTTATTTTGTTTTTTTTCCTTATACAGAGTTGTGTTCTTGCTGTTTCAGTATCAAAATAAGCTTTATTCTGTAATCCTAAATTCTTCACATCCCTTGAGAGATAACGCTGGTGTATCATTTCTAAGCTGTTCACTGCCTAAATAAAGATTTTTTTTTCTTTTGAAGAAGCAGAATGCTACAGTTCTTGCTTAGCTATTCAAATTCTGCCAGCTCTGTCTGGAGAAAGTCCTGGAGATGGTGCCTGTGAAGGGTGGAATGTAAGGAGCTAAGCTCCTTCCTCCAGAGAAACTGATCTCTGTAGTATGGGATCAGTTGTAATCCTGGGAGAACTCCTGGTCCTATGCATGTCTCTTCAAGTATCTTACATTTTTAGGCTTTCAAATCTTTCTAACCACAAATGCGCTTCCTGAAAGAATCTAAGCTTATTCTAGAGAACTTGAACTCTGCAATAGTTTACTGCATTGAGCAATCTCCTGTGAAATGTTGCTCTGTCAAAAATGTCATTTAAAAGAAGGCTTCAGCGTCTTGCTAAGCAAGAGAATGCTGAGACTACAATAGCTGTGTGTGGCCAGTGGCTGTTCAAACTATCTTGGGATTACTGTGCAGAATGATTACCAAGATAAGACCCTAAAGAATGTGAAGGGCTGTCCCTCATGGTTTAGTTCAGTTTAGATGGTTTCCTTGAGGAATGTATGAGGCTTTAGCTGTGGGGAAGCAGTTGTGTCTTAGTGAATCCCCTACAAGAATGCAGAGGCCTGAATTAACAGTTGTGAATGATCCAGGTGAGAACTTTTCTGGACAGTGCCTGTTAATGATCTGAAGGGCTGTTCAATTTGACCCTGCCTATGTGAGTACATCCCACAGTACAACAAAGAGACCACTTTTAAGATCCTAGGGTTAGTCTGACCTAATTATTACACAGTCTGAAAGTAGCTTCATATCTTCTTATCCCTGAGTTTTTCCAGCAATAAATTTCATCATTAAAAAAAATACTAAGGCAAGGGTGATTGTTTTTTGCATAAAAGTGTTCTTAACTTTTCTAATTCCCCCCAAGTTTGCTACTTGTCTCTTCAGTGTTGGCAGTATTCAACTGGTTGGATGGTGCCCTTCCAAAATCAAGAAATTGTGTTACTGCTTGGAATCCGGTGCTGATTCAGATTTACTCAACTGGTTATATCAGTAATTCTCAACCTGTGGGTTGGGACCCCTTTGGGGGCTGAACAACCCTTTCACAGGGGTCACCTAAGACTCTCTGCATCAGTGTTCTCCATCTGTAAAATGGATAAATGTTAGGGTTGGGGGTCACCACAACATGAGGAACTGTATTAAAGGGTTGCGGCATTAGGAAGGTTGAGAACCACTGGGTTAGATGGTGCCCTTCCAAACTCAAGAAATTATGTTACTGCCTTGCCTGGAATCCGGTGCTGATTCACATAAACTCAAGTGACTTGTCAGATGATCAAACTCTGCTTTGTCTGGCTGCTTCCAGGATGGCCCTGTTGGTTTGATTAGACAGCTGTTTGTTTAGTTTATTTACTTTATTTATATCCTGCCCTTCTCCCCAATGGTGACCGAACCAGCTTACATTGTTCTCTTCTCCCCCATTTTATTTTCATAACAATAGCCCTATGAAGTAGGTCAGGCTGATACTATGTGATTGGCCAAGATTGCCCAGGAAGTTTCCATGGCAGAGTGGATGTTCAAACCTAGGTTTCTCAGATCCTAATCTGACACTTTACTACATTACATTGACTCCTGAGTTGTGCAATAAATGTTCTCAGAATGTTCTTCATTAATTAAAACCAATCATTGAAGTATATATTCTCTATCTTGTCATGTATTTTGTAAGAGGTCCAGCAAAGTTGGAACATAAGCTTAAAGGTAGAAAAATATGTGATTTAGCCAAAGTAGATCCAGTTCTATACTAAAGTGGGAAGGAATATTTGAAATATGCAGAAGGAATGGTATGGCAGATTGTACTCCCTCACCATGTTTCCCCTTTTTGAAATAGCTACTCACCAGTTATTTGTTCTGATGGGCCTTCATATCCAGGATTCATCTTTATTCAGAGAAATACTTGGATAAAAGCAGATTTTTCTTTATGTTCAGCACCCATCTTCTATATTTCAATGCTGTGTTTTAAATATCTTTTTGCTACCTCCCACACTAACGTTGGATTTTTTCATGCCCAAGATGAAGCTGTTCTTCCATTGGGATAAGCGGAATCATTACTACCCTGTTTCTCCAAAAATAAGACATCCCCTGAGAATGAGACGTAGTAGAGGTTTTGCTGAAGTGCTAAATATAAAACATCCCCCAAAAGTAAGACGTAGCAAAGTTTTTGTTTGGAAGCATGCCCGTCGAACAGAACACCAGAGCATGCAGTTGTGGAATGGGAAAAAAAGACATCTCCTGAAAATAAGACATAGCACATCTTTGGGAGCAAAAATTAATATAAGACACTGTCTTATTTTTGGAGGAACACGGTAATACAGTAAGACGGTTGAGGTGGTAAGGAAAGTATCCGAACCTGATGATATTTTTTTGTTTCTAGGTGTGGGCTACGCTACGAGAAAGATAGCTGCTGTTGCCAAGCCTAATGTCGTTATCAGTTGCAAGGGGGATGTCATAACCATCAAAACGGAAAGTACTTTCAAGAACACAGAGATTAGTTTCAAGCTGGGAGAAGAATTTGATGAGACAACAGCAGATGATAGGAAAGTGAAGGTTAGTTCTGTACTGTCTCTGAAAGCTATTACAGGTTTGTGTGTATACTTCAAGATGGACTAACACTAAGGATTCGTGTAGCTTAAAGGTGCTTGGAGGTAGGCTACACCTGAGTGGAAGATGCAAGCAAAGATTTTGGTTTCCTTAACCAAGTGTGCAGCATTCTGGCAACTGATAAGAAGTTGTTGGGCCTCATGACTACCTCCCTGCTCACTCATCTAATCTGTTATCTTAAGTTACTGACAGCACATACAGGATTATGGCTATATGAATCGAAAGCATGGGTAACATGCTATTGTTCCAGTAATAATCCATGGTTTAAATCACACCTAGGGGTATGGTGTTGGCTTATCTTACAGGCCCAGTGTCTTGCTAAATTACTGATAAAAGGGCAATCTTGTTGCAACAGTTCTATGTAGTTATCTAGACTTCTCAACCACCATCCCACCTCACCTTCCAGTCTGCTCTCAGCTGTGTAACCTTGATCAACATTCCTTCTGACTAGCATTGAACTTTTTTCACCAAAGTCCAGTCTTGGCAGTTGTAAGTCTAACATTCTTCTTCTGGAACTTCTTCATACATCACCTGAACTTGAAACAGACTAACCATAGTTTAAGAAGTCCATTAGATTTTGTCTAATGTGGCATTTGTGTATGTGTGTATGTCACCATGATAGAGTGATAGCTGTCGTTACAGCTTCTCAATTTAGTTAATTCTTAGCTACGTTTCAACCATGGTTTGGGTATTTTGGTAGATACATGCCCTAACCCAAGCATGATCCTCTAGTTAAAGAATAATTGCTCCCTTCTCTTAACAGAGTACTGTGACACTAGAAAATGGATCTCTCAATCACGTGCAGAAATGGGATGGGAAACAGACCACAATTAAAAGAAAGGTAGCTGATGGAAAGTTGATTGTGGTGAGTTCACTTTATTTTCCAGGAGCTGTATGGACAAATGTCAAAATTATTGACTAATACAGAGGGAAAATGAAAACGGAAGTAAATATGAAGTTCCAGCAAGCAAGATTCATAGTATATAGCATACTGTATGGTATGTACTATACTAGAGCTCCAGAAGCCACCTCTTATATCCAATACACTGAAATGTTCTTTGAAAATATTTAAATATACACCACTTTGTGCTAAAACAAAACATGAACTTTTCCACTGTACTATTCATCTTTCACAGATGTGGTGCTGCTTTGCACTTGTAGCAGAAAAGTTAGGATTTATATATGAGCTAAGTCAAATGCAACTTAGGGCCTCAGCATTTTTTAAAAAATTAAGTAACTTGTCTTGGTAATGCCACGAGCCCACTTAATTTGACGAAGCTTAGGGCCTGAGCATGTCTTAATTGGGCCCTGCAGAAAAGGCACTACCACAATGGTGGGAATGACGGCTATGGGGCAGCTTGGCTTGATATGCCTTCTTCTATTTGGCTGGCCTAAATATGTGAACCAGCCTGAGGTTTCCTAGCCAGTTATGTTAGTTATTAGACACAACCAAATTTCCTGCAGAACTTGGTACATGTCCATGCTTGCGAAGGACCTACCTTGCACACAACATACCAAGGGAGGATCCAGGCACTTTGATGAAAGAATATTGTATTCTTGCAATACAGAGATTAAGGGAAACCTGTGTACCAGGTTCTTCTGTTCTCAACATTTATTCACCACATCATACAACCGTTTGGAGTTGTCTAAAACTGTAAACAACAAAATATCCAAAACTAGAAATGAAATATAGTCGAACAAAATGGCAGCAGGTGACTAGAAGCTCAGCAGAATAAGTGCAGTCTTGTGAGACTGAGAAATTGCTACTGCCATTTTAGAGAAAATTCCATAATTAAGGGCCAACCAGGGTTGCCAACCACCAATTGGAACCTGGAGTTCTCCTGAAGTTATAAGCGATCTCCAGGCAATAGAGATCAGTTCCCCTGGGGTGGATAGCACAGCCTCATCCCTACTGCTCTCCCTACCTTCTTCATGCTCCACCCCTAAACATCCAGGAAATTCCCCATCTGAAGTCGGCAATCCTAAACTCCCCACAGTAAAAGCTCAACTCCTAACTGATGACTTTCTGGCACTGATTGTTCCTGAGGTGGGACTTCATTGGCTGATTTAAAAGGGAAAGAAGAAGGCAAAGGTGCTACTATTGGTATCAAAAAGATATATATCCTGCAAAGCAAAAGCAGGTACTTGTTTAGCAATTGGTCGTAGCAATTGGTAACGTAGAAAACATAATTAAAGTAAGTGTGATGGCCTATATAGGTCAATGGTTACACAGTGGGTAGTGATATTCCAAGCTGTCTTGAGATGCACCCCACACACTCATCCAATCTAGAAGTTATATAGGTACAAAGTAAATGAAGCCAGGACTGTGTAAACTATGCTTAATATAAGACTCAGATTCTTTTAGAGCAGTTTGAATTCTGGGGGAAGGCCAGCAGCCTGGGAGAATCTTGAAAACCAGAGGGCTACATCAACAAGAGCTATTGAAATGGAACTACTAAATGGAACTACTGGAGGGGATAATTAGAAAAAACCTGTTCCTTTTTTTCCTGTACTTCTTAAGGATGCAAATGATTCTGCACAGGCTGTACCATAATTTGTCTTATATTGCTTGTACTCTTGCAGTACAACTCTATGCAAAATCAACTTTACACTAGATTTTAACTAGTTTGTTTAAAGCTTGGATCTCCCTAGACCAGGGGTAGGGAACCTGCGGCTCTCCAGATGTTCAGGAACTACAATTCCCATCAGCCCCTACCAGCATGGCCAATTGGCCATGCTGACAGAGGCTGATGGGAATTGTAGTTCCTGAACATCTGGAGAGCCGCAGGTTCCCTACCCCTGCCCTAGACAGAGCATTCAATCAGGTAGGGGTCAGGACTGAGAAAGTCCTGACCCTAGTCAAGACAGTTGGATAAACTTTGGGCCAGGGACCACCAGTAGATTTTCAGATGAAGACCATAAAGCTCTTGCAAGTGTGTACTGAAGAAAGTGATCCTGAAGCTACAAGGGTCCTAGGCCATGTAGGACTTTGATCAGCACCCAAAACTTGAACCTGATCTAGTATACAACTGGAAGCCAATTGTGAAAGTTCTTAATGTCCAACTAAGAAAATGGGATGTGTAATATTGATAATTGGAATTGGGTGCAAAGCTTTGATATTTGTTGTTGAAATCAGGAGCTGCTCTCTTTGGAAGAGTTTTGTTGCTTAAACTTATACTCATACTCCCACTGGTGTGTGTTTTTCTTTTAGGAGTGCTCAATGAACAATGTTGTCTGCACTAGAATCTATGAGAAGGCATGAAGACTCTTGCCAGTTGATGGATAGAACCTTGAAGCCAAAGATAAATGTCAATTCACAGGGCAACAGCCCTGCAAGGCTAATTGTTTCCAAGAACTGACTTGTTTACTGGCCAACTCCAAAGCAACCTTGTATCATCTGAAGAATTGTGGTTATTCAATAAAAATGCTCACCTTGGGGAAAAGATGAAGCTGTTCTCATACTTTATGAAAGATGCAGATGGGATGCTCAGTGAAGAATTTCAGGTTCTCTTTGTGGGATGTGCCAAGTTTTGCTTACCTGCTTTCAAACAGCAGGGCATAATCATTCTGGTTGTACTTCTATGTTCCATTAGCTTGAGGGATATTCAAAACTGTACAGTTAAGAGTGCCTAGGCATATCAAGATAATCAAACTGAAAATGGCAGAATACACTTTTTCAAGCTGAATTGTAGAAATCTGGTCTCTCTTCTCCCCTTCTTTCGCAAGCTAATAGCATCCTCTGCCTTGCATGTAGGCTATATGAAGAAAACTTGTGAATGGCTGCTCCCACACAAAGATCTTCCTCTGCTTTGACTTCCAAACTGAACAGTGTGTGTGTTTATTTTCAGAGCTTATGCATGATGATATGTAATCATCCTGTTCCCAGGTTTTCCATGTCCTCAATCTAACCTTGCTTTTTCTTACCATTGGGACTCGAACCAATGTGCAAAAATAACAAAATACAGTTTACATTATTAAAAGAATGGAGAATTTCCTCAAGGAAGAGGCATTTATGCATTCAAAACTTCTTATGGAATGAATTCCAGAAAATTGTCCATATTTGGTAGTTAAGATTTCTTTGAACAAGTTCAGCCTTTAAGGGTACCACAGATTTCAATCAGAGTACTTCAGCCCCAATTCTCTCTCCTCTGATCTTTACTCATATTTGGAGGGAAACCATAATTCAAACAGATCTGCTTGTCTTCTAAAAGGGGGGTATATTTTACCACCCCACATTTTGTATTTTATCACTTAATCACCTCACTGTGGGTACCATTGTCCCAGTATCTTTTTCCTGCCTTAACATTTTATGAAAACTATACACTGCCTTTCTGCCCTCACAAGGGTCATGGAATCAGTTAACAAATTACAACATGATATGATTACATTTTTAAACAAAACAATTGCCACACACTATTAAAGCAATTAAAACGAGAGCTTAAAACACATGCAAAGTCATAAACTACAACAATGAGACCACTGGGCAGAAAGGAGGTATCACTAATGGAACATCAAAACAAATGAACAAAAAAAGCTGAGCATGAATTGATGTCCCTGGGGAAATAGTTCCAGGGTTCTTGTGCCACTACTGATAAGGCTTCTTCCCAAGTTGCTGCCCATCTAATTTCAGAAAACAGAGTCTCTGAAAATAGTCAAGTAGTTTCAGAAAGGAGTAGGTGGTCCCTCAGGAATGTGGTCCCAACCCACTATAAGTCTTTGAAGGTTAACACAGCACATTGAATAGTGCCCAGAAACAAACTGAGAGCTAGTGTAGATGGGCCAAAATTGGAATAGTATGGTCCCTACAATCAACTCCAGTCAGCACCCTTGCTGCAGCTTTCTGTTCCAGTTGAAGGTCGCAAAGGGCAGTCCCATATAGCTTCCATGGAAAAGTAGGAGTTTGAATTTAGGTATCCCAGAGTCTAATCTGACACCCAAATCTGACACATTACACTGGCTCAAGTTCACATGAAGCAGCCTTATGGAATCAGAATGTTGGCATAAATGGTCCATCTCATCTACTCTGACTATCAATGGTTTGCTGGGGTTTTAGGTGAAAGTCTTTTGCATCCGATGATCTCTTCTCTAGAGTTTCCAAGACTGAACCTAGGGCCTTTAACATTGAGCCAGGTCCTTCTCTGGATGCAGTAGGAAATACAGATTGACTATCTTAGCAGTGTTGTTAAGTGCCAGACATTGATCTAGGAGACTCAGGTTGAATGCCAGCTCTGATTTAGAAGTTTACTGGATGACTTGGGCCAGCCACACGCTTTCAGTCCAACCTAACTCACAAGGTTATGGAGAGGACAAAATGGAGACTAGGAGATGACATATGCTGATTGGATTCTAATTTGGGAGAAAAGTTGGGATATAAAGATGAAATAATATCCTCAATCCTATCCTTCCTCCAGGATGAGGCAACTCATCCTGCCACTTCACCCTCACAGGCTGGCATAACATTTGTCTAATTAGCAATGTCTACTCTACCTGGCATAGTTTGTGCCATCTGTGAGGTATCAAACTCTGTTGGGGGATTGAGTGAGTCTTGCAGCACTGTCAGTCCAAAGTGATGCATGTTTGACTTAATATGCAATGAGAAACTTGTCTCGCCTTGACCAGACTCTTTGTTTATGCATCCTGCTTTAAACTCTGTTACCTGAAGAATGTATGTATGGTTATTCATTTCTATTGCCTGATGTCTTTCATGTCTCGAATAACTCAAAGTCGGCAACTTTTCACAATTAGGAGCCAGACATCATCAAAATTCAAAGTAAGACATCGTCTCAGATAACTTTTCCTACCTTAGCTGCTCTTCTGATTCTCATTCAAATATTTTATGGAATGAGAGCATAGTCTGAAAGTGTGAGATCATGCTCATAATATACTCAAGGGGCTGCCTAGATTGCTTGGTTAGAGGCTTTCTTTAAAAGACAGTTTATGGCCAGATCCATTCACCTTCCCCTCATCTATGTATTTCAGGCATTCAGAGTGCCACCATGGCTCATTCCGCACATGCAGAATAATGCACTTTTAAACTGCTTTCAGTGCTCTTTGAAGCTGTGCGGAATAGCAAAATCCACTTGCAAACAGTTGTGAAAGTGGTTTGAAAACGCATTATTTTGCATGTGCGGAAGGGGCCCATGTTTCTTGTCTTACAGATATTTTAGGTATCAGACACAGATGTGACTGGAGCTTTTACTCCAAAATGACCAAGCAACACATTGCCAAATTTCCCCTGTTATTTGGGAGGCACATTTTAACAACTTTTTTAAATAACACATTTTAATAACACATTTTAACTGCCAATCTCCCCTCTGTGAACCTGCCTCTCTCTGACAGTTTGCCCCATTGGACAAGATTGTTCTACTAATAAATCACCTACAGCAGTGGTGGTGAACCTATGGCCCGGGTGCCAGAGGTGGCTCTCAGAGCCCTCTCTGTGGGTACGTGCTCACAGAGTGCATCATGTGGGGGGGGGGGAGCACTGTTAAATCCCACTGATTTTCATGGGAAGAACTAAAGCGCAATCCTTTACCTGAGAGTAAGCTCAGTTACTGGCAATGGGGCTTGCTTCTGAGTAAACCATCCTAGGGTCATGATTCACCTGTCCGAAGAGTTGCACAGTTGCTTCAAAGCAAAGCAAAGACTACCACCAAGCTTACTTCCGAGTAGCGCGCGCCTCGGAGCCAACCGTTTTTTTTAAACGAAAACCTCAGTATTCAGGTTAAATTGCCGTGTTGGCACTTTGCGATAAATAAGTGGGTTTTGGGTTGCAATTTGGGCACTCGGTCTCAAAAAGGTTTGCCATCACTGACCTACAGGCTGGAAAGGCTGCTGGCCAGATTATGTCCCTCCTGACTTGTTTAAAACTAACCATTTCTGGTGGGCTTCAGCACTTGCTAAATTATTCATGGTTACAGATGGATGTGTGAATAGCCCTACCAATGGAGGCAGGCTATTGTTTTACCAATCAGCAAGAAAAAAGGATACCAAGGATCTTCCAAATTACTAGCCAATTAGCCTCTTATCTGTGTTAAGTAATGCTGTTCATCTGCTCCTAAAACTGGAAACATGATGGATCAAAGACTCTTCTGTCATGGATCCTGAACATATTGGTTTTAGAAAGGAGAATCAACTTTGCACCATGGTCATGTCTTGCACCATGACAAGTACACTTCTCAAAGGGTCTATGCTGCATTTGCCAATCTGTTAACAGCATTTGAGTCAGTCTTCCACAGACAACTCTGGAAGAAATTGGAGGCCACCTCAACATCACCTAGGCTTTTATTCCTTTCTAACCCCAAAATAAAAACATACCAATGATCTATTGGGGATATTTGGAGTGTGTTGCATTTTTAAATGTTTAAATTGAGTTCTTGGCAGCCTACTTGGTTTTCCCCCCTTTTCTCCTCCCAACAGTCCTGTGAAGTATGTTCAGCTGAGACCAGAAATGCACTCAAAGCAAAATCTAATCAAATAACATTGTCCAAATCCTTTGTCCTGGTGAATTACTTAAAAATCATGTGATTGCAGGAAGCTATTAGTAATCTTGGCAAGTGTATCACTCTCCGGCTCTGTGGGCAAGAGATAGTACACTATTTGTCCTTTTCCCTAATTTACTCAGAGGATGGAATGACTGTGATACTGTGGAGTTCTCTTTTGTTCAAGTTGCAATACTTCTTTCTGGAACAGGGAAACAATATTTTAGATTTTTATAAATAAAAAAAACCCTCTAGGTTGTATCTTATCAGCTTTTCCACTTGATTCTTCCATTTCTCCTTTTCACTTTAGCCCTGTGTGTCTTTAGTTGACTGACTGACTGACTGATTGTTTGATTGATTGATTCAATTTGTATCCTGCTCTCCCCTGAAGGGCTCAGGACATCGTACAACAATGGTATAAACAGTAAAGTTCACATGGGATCCATGATGACATAGCTTTGTTGATGTCTTGTTCTCTGCTTTTTCTCTAGTAGGAAAACTGGAGATTGCAGTCCACTGTCAGTCTGTTAACTGGGTACTGAAGATATAGGGAGTGTGGCAGAACAGTCTTGCTGACCCACAAGAGCTGGTCCATTCAGTCCTCTGAAACATCTAGGTGCTCAGTTTCTGTCTTAAGCCTCTCCATCAGGTTTGGATTAAGTTTTGAAACATTGATTTAAATTGTGATTTTATTGTATTTATTATGGAACATGGGAAGCTATCCTGAGACCATGAGGTTCCCATATGATTAAGTAAAAGAACTCACTCCAAGGAAATTCAAAAGCACCTATTGTATTGGACTCGTGCACAGGCATGCCTCATGCATACCTAGGCTGGTAAATGTGAATTTTTTGTAAAGGCCATACCACAGATTCACACCACAAATATTTCTCCACAGGGAGTTTTCTTCTGTTTTTCAATAATCACTTTTTTTTCACCTTGGCATTCCAGAATATTTCCCCTGGTTTGATTGCTTTTCCAGTTAAATGCTAAACCTTATCAGGTTTATTTTTAAAAATTAATTTGCAATTTCTATCCCACATTTCCATCAGTTCTGCTTAGTGATTAATAACATATGTGAAACAATTAGAAGAAAAAAAAATCAGAATAAAACAGAGAATCCCACAATAATTTACACTGAGAAACCCTAGTTTACCCTCCACAGAGATCCTCATCTAGTTACATTTCTAGCTGAATGCCAAAACCTGATACTGTCATAGACAAATGCATCATGTGTCATATAAAACACTTTAAAGACTTTCAATGTGCATATGTGAAAGTGAGAAATTCAGTTAGGAGAAGGCTTCTATCAGGACATTTGAGAATCAAGCTAGACAGTGAATTTACAATGAATATTTTTATTTCCTTGCTTTTATATGTCACCTGTCAACAGATATTCTGTCAACAGGCTTTCATTGTTGTTGTCCACCCCCATTGTTTTTCCATGGAGTGATACATATTTGTTAATGACTTCCCATATTTTAACATGTCTAATGTGTGGAAAAGCATACTATTAGTTCCACGCTGCTCCCCCTTATGTGCTCACTTGGTGAAATGGACAAGGTAGGCCAACCAGGTAAGGCAGGTTCACTGATACCAGGAAACATTTCTTAATCTGCATCCTTTTCCTGTTGCCTCAGCAGCTACATCTTAAAGGTGCTGATTGTGGGACTGGGATTTAAAAGGATGTATATAGCGATACAAGTATGTATACAGCAATAATGTTGTTTTTAAGAACAACATCATCTGTGCAATTCAGCTTTACTGTACAAGCAGAGAAAAGGGGTATTGAAATGAGTGGATTAGAAAGCTTCCCATGAGGTTGCATCTAAGTCAAGTTGTTGGGCAGGACAGAAAGATGTGAAAATGAAATTTAAAACGACAGAAGTACAACCTAGTGATAAACATGAACGGAGTTGATAAAGGTCCCTGTGTGACAATTAAAGCTTTTAACATGCATGTGCAATTTTTGGACTTACTTAAATGCATGGCAGTTGGGAGACAAGACAATAGAAGTACAGGTAGCATGTGAGCCAGTGTGTTTTTGTAGTTAGTATTTCAGACTAAGACTTGAGAGAGTTGAGTTCAGATTTACCAACAATACACAAAGCTCACTGGGTGATTTTGCACTACTGATTCTCTCTCAACCTAACCTATCCCATAGGGTCTTGTTGTGATGATGAAATGGAAGAACACTAACAGAGAACCCAGTACACTACCCTGAACTGCTTGGAGAAAAGGCAGGGGTGACAACTTAATGGATGAGCTGAGCTGGTAAAAATAATTTTCATCTGCTGCAAATTCAAATGGTTGCATAAATGGGTCCTTACTCTGGGAATCAGTCAATTCAAGTTGCAGTTCTGAAAATCCAGAAATCAGCCTTATTAAAACATTTTTAATGTCACGGCCTTTCAGAAATATTTTATACTCTGTTGTTTCTTGTGGGCAGGACAATCTTTCTCTCCATTTTGAACACAAGGCTTTCACGTGCAATCACACAATACACATAAAAACAAAAACTTGTTTTAAGGAGACATCATAATACCATCATATTGGATCACTTTTCTGGCATCCTAGCAGAGAATACATACTCTGGTGCCCACAACACCCTCGGAGCTGTTCTGCCTTATGTCATAGCCGAGGCAGCGGTGGCAAGCTCAATGCTGCTGGTCTTGAGATTTGGCTTGAACGACTTGGACGTTGAGACAAGGGGCTCATTGTTGGCCTCTGATGTCCAATTGCGTGGGGTGGTTCTAAGCAATAGACGCCTAGGACATCTTTTAAAAGGACACAGTTGAGATGAGAGTGACTCATAATGCTTCTGCATCTGGCCTTGCTGCTGGTTTTTTCCTAAGAGGACACTCATCCAACCTGCAAAATGTGCGACAAATTTGTGGGGTCCTGGAAACTGGTCTCCAGTGAAAACTTTGATGATTACATGAAAGAACTGGGTAAGAAATTGTTGATTTGAAGATTGCTACTACCACTCTTCTTTTCGCTTGTAGCTTCCCAATCGCTTTGGGTTTAATTTAAGAATATTGAAATGAAGGAAGAAGTCAGAGATTCCCCGCCCAGTATTGTAATAGTGCCCTAAGCCTTTCCTTTTCTGTCAGCGTGGATAAGAAATGAATTTTAAAAATTGTTTAATGGGAAATTTCGGCAGCTAGGATCAGCACAATGGTTACAATTTTTGTTGGGAATTATTAGTTTTCTTTCACAGCAAGTACCGGTAGGTAGACACAATATTAGGCATATACAGTAGATGATATTTGCAGTTATTTTTGCTTTAACATATAAACAAATCTATTGTGATTATGCTAACAGCATTCATTTTCAATGTTATTCTCACCATAGGAACTATTCCTGTTGATTCTATTTGCTTCTGATGCTAAACTTGGTCCTTGAATGCTTGGAATACAAATTTGTCTGGTAATTTTGCCAGAGAAATAGGATTTGGAAAAATTATTGGAATAGAATGAAGATTAAGAATGGCCACCAGTTACATGCTAAATGTATTTGTTTCCCTGGATGTTTCAGTTTCCTTTAGAAAATTTTAAAAGAAAATAGGCTGGATACAGGCAGTTTGTGAACGGAGTCAGTGGAAGTTATTTCTGTCAATTCAGCATCTGCCAAAGGACCCCAAAAGTGGCTACTGAAGATATGGCACATGGCATGAGAGGGAACAGAAAGATGCAGTAATTGGCTACAATTGTCCCCAGAGTCCTGCATTTGCTCTGATGCTGAATTAACAAAAATAACTTCCACTTCACAAACTTCTTGGTTTCCACCTGTTGTCTTTTTAAAAAATTCTGAGGGAAACTGAAATATGTAGGAAAACAAATACATTTAGCATGTAAATGGTGGCCATTCTTAATCTTCATTCTATTCCAATAATTTTTCCAAATCCTATTTCAAGCAGTTAATTTTGGTGCATTTCCTCATCTTGCCCACTCCCATTTCATCTGGCATAATCTGGAAAGCCCCCTTTCCACTCATCAGCATTTCAGTGGACATTAAGGGAAGATGGTACCATTTCCTTCTGGTAATTTACTCTGTTTACTGAAGCCTTGGAGTTAATCTATCAACAGATCATAGTTTATGCTGCAATAAAACTATGTTAGTGTTTCAGTTGCCACTTGTATTCTATTTATTTTTTGCTTCAACGGATTAACACACATGGAATTATTTTAACTGGACACACTGTCTGAAATAGTTGAAAAAGAACTAATTCATGTCACTTATTGACCACACTGTTAAATCTGATTTCATGTTATGTTTTAAAAGGTGTGTCCTCAAAAGTCACAGTGATCCATATAGATTCAAGCAAATATAATTCAACTAAAATAACTCTGTGTAGGGGAAAGTATGAACACTATTGCAAATGAAGTAGGTCGCAAGAGTTTCTTTTAAATCAGAGTTCAGACTAGGAATGTACACTTAACATACATTTACATGCAGACCAGTTTGTTCACAAGCAAATACATTCTTATGCTTCATTCCACGCACAAGGGGGGACATATTTATTCCCAGACAAAGGGTATTGGGGGATGTGAGTCACACATGAATGGCAATCTTAAGTTATCATTTGTATGTGTGAATGAAACATCACAGATCAATTATCACAAAATGAAATTTCTTGATAAGTATCAAATGGAATAATTTTCAATAAAATCAGTTCAGACATTCAACAGTGCATCACCAAGTTCAGAGTACTGAAGAGAAATCCACACTGCACTCCTAAACTTAGGTACACCTTTCTAAGCCCTTTGGGGACGGGGCGGTATAAAAGCTTAAAGTATAAATAAATAAATAAATAAATCCACTGAAGTCAATGGGCTTAGAAAGGTGTCACTCCGTTTAAGATGGCACTGTAAGTAAAATACATGCATGGACAAATTGGATTTCAGAACTAGAAAAAAATGCCATTTTAAAAATGTCTCAGTTTTGTCTTCCACTGACTGTAGCGGTACATCAACTTTCTGAGACTGCATTTGCTTGTTTTTTAAACAACCAGTAGAGCTTATAGGAGCTTGCTTTTGTTATTTAAGATATAACATGAGAAGCCCTAATAATTTGCCTAATAAAAAGTAGGTCTATTCAGATCATTTGCATCCAGCTGTATCTTCTCCTACAATCTTACATACAAAGTGTTTGTTTTGCTTTTTCCTAGGGTTATCAGATATATACTTATTCCTATGAGTTTGGTAATGTGTGCAATACGATTGGAGATATTTTTTGCCCCATAGTATATAGCAATATTTGTTGAAATCCAATTTGTAGGTGTGGGGCTGGCTACCCGGAAACTTGGCAGCCTGGCCAGGCCTAAGGTCAAAATCAGCATGAAAGGTGATGTTGTAACCATCCGAACTGAAAGTGCCTTCAAAAACACAGAGATCGCTTTCAAGTTGGGTCAGGAATTTGAAGAAACCACTGCTGATAACAGGAAAACCAAGGTGAGGGCTAGTTTTTTTTAAAAAAAATTGTAGCTTGGCCAGGTATCTTGAGCAAGAAGCAATCTTTTCCTTTTAAGAGAGCCATCATATCACAGATCAGCATAGTGCAGGGCCTGCTCCCAACCCTAATAACTTGACACAGAATGCAAATAGGCCATAAACATTGTGAAACTTGTCAGATGCTTGCAGTCATCATTTCAAAGAGATGGTAGTGAAGAAAGAGAGATTCTCTGCAAGATAAATTGCAAAAGTGCTGTGTATAGTAAGCAGTAAGAAAACTAGTGGTCCCTTGGCCATTTTCAGGTCCTATGCTGGACCAATTCAACTGACTCTCCCTGGACTATGTTGACAGGCTGTAACATCTACACATGCCTCCTGGATCCATGCTCAACCTGGCTGGTGAAAGCCAGTTGGGATGTGGTGTGGGCTTCCTTAAGGAACATTATCAACTTTGTCCCTTAGTATGGGGACTTTCCTTTAGGGTTTGAAAGAGGCATGGTAAGGCCACTCTTAAAGAAACCACCTCTGGATCTTATGCATCTTTCCATCTACCACTCAGTATCTTATCTCTTCTTGGGCAAGGTAATTGAGAAAGCAGTTGTGGAACAACTTCAAGCATTCCTGGATAATGCATTAGTCAAAGTCCTGTTCCAGTTCAATTTTCATGCTCGACATGGGGGATGGAGACATTCTTGGTCATTGGCACTGATGACCTCCAAAGACACGAGGACTGAGGCGGGTCAGCACTGCAGATCTTGATCAGCTTGATAGTAGCATTTGACAGTCACATGTTGGCTAACCACCTAGTCAGTGATGAGATTAGTCAGAAAGCCTTGCAGTGACTGTGCTCATTTCTCTGAAGCTGAGGACTGAGGATAGCTATTTAATATCTGTATGAGTCCCATTGCCATGTTGATCTGGGAGAAGGAGGTTGGACTGAGTTGCCATCAATTTGATGATAACACCCAGCTCTACTTGTTGATGGGTGACTAGCCAGATGGCCCCAGATATGCTTTCCAGTAGCCTGGAGGTCGTGATGGGTTGACTGAAAGAAAACCAGTTGAAATTAAATCCATCAAAGATGGACATCCTGTGGTTAGGGAGTGGAGGTGCTACTGGGGAAGGCCAATTACCAACTCTTGATAGGGTGCCACAGTGGCACCACCCATGAAGTGATCCATGATGCCTCTTTGGCCAAGTCACACAGGTAGCTCACCTGGCTTTTTACCATTTTTGTCTATTGGCATCTTAACTGTTCCAAACTGTTCCAAACTGACCTAGCCACAGCAATCCATTCAACGGTCATCTCTAGATCAGAGTACTGAAACTCGTTCTGTGCCAGGCTTCCCTTGGGTCTACTCTGGAAACTCCAGCTGGTGCAAAATGCAGCAGTGGGGGTCCTCACCAGGACCCCATGGTGGGCACCTGTTCAACCAGTGCTCCACCTGTTGCATTGGCTCCAGATGGAGTACCAGATTAGATTGAAGGTGTTGGTATTCACCTTTAAAACCCTAAATGGCTGTTGTACCTAAGGGATCGTTTCTCCCATTACATCCCCCGAAGAACACTTCGATCTGCAAACAGCAATTTGTTGGTGATCTTGGTCCCAAAAGAGGCTCAAAGGAGCCAAACACGGGTGTTGTCCGGAGCAGGTGTTGTCCTCGGGCACCATTTCACTCTGATATGCCTCTGGATTTCATAGAAATCTAAATTATTTAGATTTGCTTTCTCATCTAAACAGCTTTCTTGGCTGTAGATTTTAGTGTGTCAAAAACCATGTTATGACAGTTACATTTTGATTTATTCTTTGGGTCCCTGCAGACAGTCATAACCTTAGAAAAAGGCTCATTGGTTCAAGTGCAGAAGTGGAATGGAAAAGAATCAACCATAAGAAGAAAACTGGTTGATGGGAAAATGGTGGTGGTAAGTGAACATCTTGTAGTCACATATGTGCTGTTGTCCCAACTTTGTCCCATTTGGGAAAATACATGTACCGATGGGCTGCACCTAACTATGTACAAAACAGCAAATAATGGCTCTCCCGAGCTATTTCAGGTTAGGAAAAGGCACAGGTTTTATCATGGTTTCCCATCACATCTTCTAGACTTGATCCAAATTGGGGCTATGTGTGACTGGGAATTAACTTCCCAGCACTGAACTTAAGAACATAAGAACATAAGAACAAGCCAGCTGGATCAGACCAAAGTCCATCTAGTCCAGCTCTCTGCTACTCGCAGTGGCCCACCAGGTGCCTTTGGGAGCTCACATGTAGGATGTGAACGCAATGGCCTTAGGTAGACCTAGGGTAGAAATGAGGAAAACATAACAAATAGTTAGGTTCTAACTCTTCCATTGTAATTAATGGGATTTATGTTATTGTATCCAACACGTTTAATTGTGTTGTACACTTCAGTCATAGATATATGTGTCAGAAGAAGCAGATCTCCAGTTCTTACAAGTTAAATGATACTAACCTTCAAATTAGATGGATTGAGATTGGCTGGTTTTAAACTTTTGTCTTTTGATGTGTCCCCTTTACTGACTTTGTGTAGATTCAGGTGGATAGCCATGTTGGTCTGAAGCAGCAGAAAAAAATGGTTGTGGTGGGTTTTCTGGGCTGTGTGGCCGTGGTCTGGTAGATCTTGTTCCTAACGTTTCACCTGCCTCTGTTACAGCGTGTAACAGACTTCCCTCTGTAATACACTTCCCTCTGAAGATGCCAGCCACAGATGCAGATGAAACGTTAGAAACAAGATCCACCAGACCACGGCCACACAGCCCGGAAAACCCACCACAACCAGTTGAATCCAGCCGTGAAAGCCTTTGAAAATACAGCACAAAAAAGTTTGAGTCCAGTGGCACCTTTAAGATCAACAAAGTTTTATTCTTTGTATACACTGGTGTATCTAGGGGGACAGAGGAGGCAGACAAAACAGGCACCATTTGCCTGGGTCTCATAGGGGGGATACATTTTCACCACCCGCCCTGTCCCTCTCCCTCCATGTATCCCCCCACCCCCAGCCTCCATCCCTCTGAAATGCAGCTAGCTTCCCTCCAAGTGGCACCACAACTGGCAATAAAATGGGGGCATGAACAAGGCAGGGAGGGCATGTTGTTTCCCTGGCCTTCTCCCTGCCCAGGTCCATAGCCACGGTGGGGCAAAAGGGGGCAGTTCCCCATCAATCATTTGCCATGGAGCACTAAAGGTTGGTGTGAAATCTGACAGAAGTCTTTCAAGTGTAAATTCTCTATAAAAAAGGGAACAGAAAGATGTATTGTTGAAGGCTTTCATGGCTGGAAAACTTACACACACTGATAGATATCTACATAAAAACTCCAATCATCACCCAGGACAGAAAAGGAGCACAATAAAAACTTTGGTAGATTGTGCAAAAATAATTTGTGAACCCCACCTCCGTCAAGGTGAACTGAATTACCTAAACTGGGCTGTACAGGCTAATAGTTACTCCACTACAGACATCAGAAGAGCTGCAAGACCAAGAACAAACCACAGGAAAGAAGATAAACAGCCAACAAGAGGGAAAGTATTCTTACCATACATCAAGGGAATCACTGATCGTATAGAGAAACTGATGAAGAAACATAACCTCGAAACCATTGAAATCCACAAGCACATGGACAATTTCAACAGAATCAAGACAGTGACTAATGAACACCACCCAGACAAAGGAGGTCTCCAGGCAGTAAGCAGTCAAAGGGTTAGTGAACACCACCCAGAGCATCACCCACCACTCTAGGCAATAAGCAATCAAAGGGATCAAAAGGCCAGGCTACTGCAAGGCAGATGCCCTTGCTAATTGATTATGCTATCTTCATGATTACTCACATGCTAAATGGGTGTATCCCACCCAACACATGCAAATCAAGCTTGCTAATTGCACCCTTTACACTTGTTAACAAGCAAATGGTTATTTCTCCCACCTTGGACATTCCACAGGTATATATGCTCCACTTGGTTTACTACCATCAGATCCTCTGAAGATGCCAGCCACAGATACGAGGCGAAATGTCAGGAGAAAATGCTACCGTATATACCGGCGTATAAGACGACTGGGCGTATAAGACGACCCCCCCACTTTTCCAGTTAAAATATATAGGAGTTTGGGATATACTGCGCCATATAAAGAAAGTACCCGGCATATAAAGAGCGGTAATTCCCACACACTTTACAGATGATTTCCCAGGGTTCAAAAGTAGTCTTATACGCCAGTATATACAGTACTAGAAGATGGCCGTACAGCCCGGAAACCACACAACCCCCCAGAAACAAGTTCGAGCAAAAATCCTTGTGAATTCTGTCATAAATCTTTCCAAGTTTGAATTCTTTATGCAATGGCTAAAACAGAATGAATAGTTAGCAAGACTAAAGAGTATTGATTTCAAAAGCCTGCAAGCAGTGAAGTAGAATCATATTGAAGGAGAGAGAGATTAAGTGATGAAAGGGTAAAAAATCATATTGTACTAGACTCTGAACAAAGCACAGAAAAAGACAGAGGAGACAGAACAGTGTTCCACTAGAATCCTGAAGAACTCTTATTGCTAAGAAAATTATTTTTGACAGGACAGGAGATAAATATTAAGGCACTTAGGCACAAATCTTTCGCTAATTAATGTGACCCACAGGAATCTTATTCACAGGGAAGGGTTGTGATTTTTTAATATTGGGAGCTTCATTTGGCATCACCTTTATAACTTAATCCTGTAAGAAAATGGACAGGTTAATAACTATAACCCAACAATAATTAAGTTTCAAGCATAGAACTGCAGCAGAGACCTAGGCCTCTTCCGCACACGCAAAATAATGCGTTTTCAAGCCACTTTCACAACTGTTTGCAAGTGGATTTTGCTATTCCGCACAGCTTTAAAGAGCACTGAAAGCAGTTTGAAAGTGCATTATTCTGCATGTGCGGAATGAGCCCAAGAGTTTTTAATTTGTTCTCCACTAGGTACAAAAAAATTATAACCACAGCTTAGTTACCCCAAAACAAAATAAGAACTCTGAGCTACAGATAGGCGTTCTTAGTTTGAAAATTCTGTTTTTAGTGACAAAACTTTCTGTTTCCTTTGCAGGAAAAATTATGGAGAAAGAATGTTTTATTTGCAGTTACAGGTGTCAAATATGTAAAGCAGTTGTATGAGAGGTGCCACTGGACTCAAACATTTTCCTACTGACTTTGGATAGTTGCGGGGGGGGGGGGGTCCCTCTGAAGTCTGTGTATGTGGTTTTGGGTAGGATCAAAACATTAACCTTTTTTCTAAAGGCTGATCTGGGGTTTCAAATATGCAAATAGGTGTTAGATGGATACCTCCAGTTTCCCCAAATGAGTGGTCTGCTGAAAAAAGGGTCAGGGCCTAGCAATTGTTCCCCACAATCCTAGTTCAGATTCCCAAATTATTTTTTCTGTTTTTTAGGAATGCATCATGAAAGGTGTCACCTGCAGTCGCGTCTATCAGAGAATGTGAGGAATCTTCCTGTGTCCAGTAACTTAAATTTAGCTCTTCGGATCCATGATATTTTTGTGGCAAAATAAGACCATTCATCGCCTCTTTTACTTCCTTTTAATAAGGAGCAGCTATGCTACAAACGTACATTTCAAAACCCACTGTAGTAGTGTGAAAGTATTTGTGATTCAATAAATACTTGCAAATGTAAGCCTGAGAAATATATTATTCAGTGAAGTAACATTTTAGAACTGATCCTTCAATATCTTTCCACAATAATAATGCATTATTTTAATACTGAGGATCAATCCATTGACAGCCATGACCCATGGTGGCTAAATGGAGGTGTGCTTGTTTAAAGGCAGTGTATCTCCATGGAACTTGGTCAGAAGCAATGTTCTTCTGAGTACAAGTTTCTGTGGCCCAATCTACAAAGAAATCTTTGGTATCTATGCTCTGCTTTCAGGCCTTCCAGGGCCAGGGCAGAACTAAATGGGTAATGTTTCTGATTCAGCAAAGAGGACTTATAATTTATGATCTACATTCAGCTGCAGAGAAGTTCATATTATATCTTTATTAAGCAGAGCCAACACTGTATTCCAAAAAGAATTCTTTCAAAAAACTATCATCATCAGCAGGATGAGGGAGAAGGAGACAGAACAAGATTTCTCAACTTGCAGGTGGCAAGTGGAATTATAACTGATCTCCAGATGACATAAATCACTTGTTAATTATTGCATCTTCATTTAAAACATTTCTTCCACTTGTCTTGGAGAAAAGGCTGATTTGGAAGATGGGTTGCATGCCATTATACCCTACAGAGGCCCTTCCCCTCCCTAAACCCCTCTCACAGGTTCCACCCTCAAATCTCCAGGTAGTTTTGAATCTGGAGTTGGCAACCATATATGCTTCAGAAGCATACACAGTCTATAGAGTTTGTTTTCAACAGTCACAGCCACCTGAGTTACTGAGGTTATTAGGAAGCCTTATTGGCTAGTTTTTTTTACCTCATATGTAAATCACCTTATGTATGAGAGTCTGTTTTACCCAGCTGTCATCAGGCCTAAGTGTCTTCATTGTTTATATTAATTTCTGAATGACCATTTTATAATGTCCTGGTATTGGGGGTGGGGAAGGGAATAGTTTCCCTCTTACAGACTTGTTTGGCACATTTTTTATAGAAAAATAATAATGTGAAAGAGTCCCATGGGAGCTGGGAGTTTTTTCCAGAACAGGAAAAATGCAGTTGAGCTGATAGCACTAATGACAAAAACAGATGAGGTATGCAGTGTATCATATTCATGCACAGGCAGTGTTTGTTTAAACTCTAAACTTCTTGTCTTGAGTAACGTCAGGAGAAGTGAGGAGGAGGTGGTTCCAAAATCTCACTTCCTAAAAAGACTTTTTGGCTGTCCATGTTGACAGGATCCTGAAGGTTGTAAAGTCTACCACATGCCTCTTGGATCCATGCTCAACCTGGTTGGTGAAAGCCAGTGGGGATATGATGTGGGCTTCCATAAGGAACATTATCAACTTTGTCCCTTAGTATGGGGACTTTCCTTGAGGGTTTGAAAGAGACCATGGTAAGGCCTCTTAGGAGGATAACTGAAACATCTTTTTTTCTCTCTTCTAACATTCATCAACTCATCAAGAGTTCTGGGATATCAAAACGTTTGCACTCAATATTTTGTGATGTTTTGGTTGATCCTAATAAACACATATTACACTAGATTCTGCATCTAGATTCTACCCCTCTGTCCCATGGGTCAACTTGACTACCTACAATTTTTCTCCTAAGTGGTTGATTGTTTGGAAAACTGGACAAAAATGTAGCATTCATTACTCCTTTACAATTCAGGGAGATAAACAAGCTTATCAAAGAGCCAATTGTTGCAATCTTGCATTTCAATGTGCAGCTCTGGAAAATGGACCATTGTACCAAAGGCAGGGAAAGAGGAGACTGACAATATACAACAGACCAAAGAACAAAGCATCATTAGTTAGTAATTGACAACACTATCCTACGCAGAATTACTCCAGTCTTAAGTCCACTGAAGTTAATACATTTACAATGGAGTATGTCTGCATTAGAAAAATAAGGGTGAAGTTTTTCACAAAATAGTTTGTATTACATTAGAATTTTGGATGCTGTCACTGTTTCTCAACATGCTTTCCCACGTGTTGTTTCCTTTTAACAATATACAATGTTATATAAGGAAAGGAATGCATCAAAGGCTCTGGACTGAAATGACCAAACTTTATTTTCTAAGTCAAATATTTGGATCAGAACCAAGCAATTCATATCATGTGGACAAATGTCATGTTAACAACTTAGGGTTTTCTCCCCTTTCAATTTAGGGTTTCAGCTAGGGTTGTTGACTCCAGGATGGGAAATTCCTAGAATTGTGTGTAGAGTCTGGTGAGGGCAAGGTTTCGGAAGGGATTGGACCTCAGCAGAATATTATGACATAAAGTCTGCATAAAATAAAATAAAGTCTGCAACTGCAAGACTCATTATCTCCAGAATAAGAAGAAAATCTCTAGAGACTGGAGATCAGTTTCAATTCTAGGATATGGCTGCTTTGGAGGGTACACTATATTGTAGAATACTGTACTGGGGTCCCTTTTCTCCTAACCCTGTCTGGTTCCATCTGCAAATCTCCAGGAATTTCCAACCTGGAGCAGCAACCTTAGTGGGTATAGTTCTGCTTAGAATAGTGCTGTAAGGGCCTCCTTGGGTTTTAGCTGGTAAATATTCTGTTTTCTTACATACCTTTCATAGATTTCTTCCCCCCCCCCCTTTCCCCACTATTCCTCCAAGGACTTCCAGAAAGTTGGCAAGGCTGTATGGGGCATTTCTCAGCAAGGCTTCTGTTTGACCAGTGGATAATTGATTGGCTTGGAAGATTTTTTAAAAGTTGCTTTGTTAGCAGCTGCCACGACAGAACAACAATATTCACTGTGTGTCTGAAAGTAAGCTGCAGCAGTCATTTTGTGACTGTCTGTTCCAATTGTGGCAACCATTTTGCGCCAGCCATTTTGTGCCTATACTCACTATATTGGGTAGAAATTCCACTGATGACAATATACTCAATAATATTGAGGACATATGGATTAGAATTGGAGTGATTGATTTAAGTTTACTCTCTGAACATCATGGGAAAGTAAGAGTTCGAATATCATCTCCCCAGTGTAATACTTTGTCCAGTATTCCACAGTTGTGGGTGATTTGTGGTAAATTTAAAGTGTGGGTGATTGATAGTAATGTGCCATCTTTGTAATTTATATATTGAATTTATGTATTGGAATGTTTTAACTATTACTTATTATGTGGTGTTTTAAGATAGTTGCTTTAAAATGTGTGTTAGCTGACCTGAGACTGACTTTGGCCAGGGAGGATGGGATATTAAGTTGAATAAAATAAAATAAAATTTTACTCAATAATGTCCTTCTAGTTGATCTAGCAGGAAAGGGTGTTCTCCAAGAGCTAACATAGTTCAAAAGAAAAGGTTTAATATAAAGGACATGGGTAAGTAATTTTGCATTTAAAATAATTCAGAGTTTTCTGTTCATAAATTCAATAGAGGAGTGACAGACTGGAATAGAGGAACTGCAGTAGACCCAAACAGCTAGCATTGTGTCTTTGTTGTTCAGACTGCATATACAACAGGAAACAGGAAGTGCCGCTTTATCTTGAGTAAACAAAACTTACAAAACTTAGAAGAACAAAACGTCACAGGAACTAGCTGGGCAGAAGATGTTCTACGAATACCCAATTCAACACGTCCTAAATTAAATGGGTCATTAGAAATGTTGATATACCAGATTTTTTTCTTTTAAATTATTCTCAGGCATAAGAGCTATAAACCATTCCTGGTTTTTAAGGTAAAAGTTTAGTTTGCAGTGCAGAAAATTACTCATTGCTATTTAAAATACTTCTTTTTGGTATGTTTTGTGTAAGTCATTTTTAGCAAACTAGGGAAAGAGTCAAAGCACAGAAGAGATTTAGAGTTCAGAAACTTTGTACTAAAATGTTCTATTTGGTCTATGGAGGCTTACTGAACTTGTCACCACTTTCAGATGATATATTTTGCCGATAACAGAAATATTTGAGGAGAGTTTTACACTAGAATTCGAATGAGATTAGATTTAAACACTACAGTAAGTTCCCATTCAAAGTTAAAGAGCTATACATGAATGATTAATTTGGGGTTCATAATTTGGGGTTCATAAAGCTGCAGTCATGTTTACTGTAAAAGTGACTAAATAGATCATACCAAAGTGTTCCAGCCTGAAACAGTGCCAAGCATACTATTTGACTTTTGAAAAACCCCAGGGTATCCTAGAGAACTCCCATGCATTAACAGAATCTCTGGGACAATTTCATTCACATTTCCACGTGTGCCACAGCCTCAAGCATTTGGGCACCGTGGATGTGGGAACTGAGGAAAACTTACATGATGTGTAATTGTGTTGTATCAGTCACATGATGGGCACCAGAGGCCTAACTTGTTTACTTCAAAAGGGTTAGCTCATCCATTGCTACCACCACCACCACCAAAGTGGCAACTGTACAGAAGGTAACAGTTGCTGAGCTGATACCAACTGCAATTGCTGATGAAGGGTCTGACGTGTCTGCTGATGAAGGATCTGGCCTGTGAGGCATCAGCAGGGTTGCTGGGACTTGATTCCACTTGCTCCTGGCAACAAGTGGCCCATTAGGAAATTTCCCTGTAATTGAAATGGACATTCTGCTCTTTGTCATTACTACTGTGCAGAATGTTGGTCCAGTGGGAACCACAGTGCTAAAAACTAGGCAACTACATTCCAATTCCATTAAGACTGCTTGTTCTGCTAGTCTGAAGGAGGCGGCCTCTTTTCCCAGAGGTTTTTATGGTGCTAGGGGCTATACTGAACTTCTGTCAGTAATTATGTGGCTTCATGCAAGCTGAGCTCATGGGTGATGTCACCCTTCTGGGATCCAGGGCAAATGGAAGTAGCCAAACACACACAAAATTGCCAAATGAGATGCTACTCAAACAAGACTCAAAACAAGACTCAAAAACAAATGGGTGAGATCTGATCTCAGCACTTACTAATTAAAATTACCCCTCTAATCTACTAAAATTTTCACTTAGTGAAAACTTAAATCAATAAAACCTTGGCATCCTATTGTCTGCTGGATGACTACAATAAATATGGCTCCAAAGCAAACCACACAGGACACTGGGAATTCATATTCAGATCCCCCAGACAACTCATCTTTAAAAAATTAAAATGTGACACACACACACAGTATGGATCAATGCAATGGCAATAGGGAAAAGGGTGTTAAAATCTTTCCCCAGTCACAAATGGCATAGTAAACTTTAGTAGAGAAAAAATGACAAGTAGTACCTCTACTGTATGTGTCTGTGAGTCCCTTCTTTGGGCTTAAAGCAGCATCAGGGAAAGGCTATTTTCAATCACAGAACTCAAATGTTGTGGGTAAAGAATTATGAATATTAATAGAAGAAGAAGAAGAAGAAGAAGAAGAAGAAGAAGAAGAAGAAGAAGAAGAAGAAGAAGAAGCGGAGGAGGAGGAGGAGGAGTTTGGATTTATATCCCCCCTTTCTCTCCTGCAGGAGACTCAAAGGGGCTTACAATCTCCTTGCCCTTCCCCCCTCACAACAAACACCCTGTGAGGTGGGTGGGGCTGAGGGAGCTCCGAGAAGCTGTTACTAGCCCAGGGTCACCCAGCTGGCATGTGTGGGAGTGTACAGGCTAATCTGAATTTCCCAGATAAGTCTCCACAGCTCAGGCGGCAGAGCTGGGAATCAAACCCGGTTCCTCCAGATTAGATACCTGAGCTCTTAACCTCCTACGCCACTGCTGCTCCTGCATGGCAGCTGCAATTGGCAGCTGCAATTGACTTCATTTCCTTTGCATAATGGCTGCTTTCAGTTTCGGGGAGCACAATCCAGATGGAGGAGGAGTGGTGTGGTGACCAGGGATGGGACAGCAAAGGCAGTGCCACACCACCTCCAAAGGGGCTTGGCTAGTGCAGAAAAAATGGAAATCTAAACCCCCTCCTGCTGCCTGAATCTACCCATAGCCTAAACAAGCTTACACCACACTTTCAGGTGGCATAAGCCTGCAGCCACAGAGGCCAGCATTCCCCAGCTGGATTACCACTGGAAGCTGACTACATTCAACAGCAAATTTTTAATTGGTAAGATTTTGTTTAAACTTACATCACTAAAGGAAGCAGAAACAGGTAGAGAAAAGCAGACTGCAGTAGAAAGAAGAATAAATCCCAGTGCCACCAACTATGCAAGGTTTGTATGCACACTAAAACTTATTACATTCCCCTGAACAAAGAAAGAGAGAGACATGCTTAGGAACCCTTTTATGGCAGGTAACTGTTTCCAGCATATCTTGTTCTTTAGAACTGCAAGCCAGCAATTTTCTTTTTAAGTATCCTATGGAGGTGGTGCGGTACTACCTTTACTGTGCCAACCCTGGCCACCAAAGTATGGGAAGGAAGGATGGTTTTTAAAATAAGATTGCCCATATCAATTGTATACAAAGACTGACCTTGAATCTTAGTATTATACCCATAGGATGCTGTCAATAGCACGTGTGCACACACATGCACAGATCAGTGCATGGTTTGCATTTTATCATTTCTGTTTCTATGGAGTTTTGGAGCCTGTTTTTCTGTCAAAAACAGACCTTTCCTCTAGATGATAAAACCAAGAGAAAGTATCACAGAACTATGGATGGATTTGGCTGTGGTGCAGGATGGAAACTGGGGAGATCTCCACCCAAACTTGGACTCTGAACAGAACAGCTGAACATCCGGACAGATATTTTCTATTTAAGGGGCTTTTCCTGCCCAAGTCTGAATTAACTTCCTCAGTGGTTGTGTTCTTTGGCAAAGCCTTAAGCCTTCACCCCTTTAATTGCTAACAAACATTGGTTCTCAAAATAATGCTAGGGGTGGGGCATAGTAAGGACAAGGGTTCCCTTACTATCAAAGATCATTGACAATGAACTCTTCGTTGGAAATTGAACACTCATTTTAAAGCAATTTTTTCTAATAAACAAAACAGCACTTATTGATCTCAAGCCAGTATTAACCTCCCACCCATGCACCTGCTAGATAGGAACAGGAGGGCTTGCCTTTGAATCTCAGCAGGGGGATCAATGGTAGTGTACTTGCTGTGCATGTAGCAAGACCAGCATTTAACCCCTTGCAGGCCTTGACCTGGATAGTCCAGGTTGGCATGATTTTATCAGATCTTGGAATCCAAGCAGGGTCAGCCCTGATAAGTGCTTAGATGGAACCTCCCAAGAAATTGGGGTGTAGTCTGAGGAGTGGAGAGCAGGATTTGGGAAAGAGCGGAATCTGAGCAGAGCATAATGCCATAGAGTTCACCTCCAATGCAGAGACTTTATCTAGGGGAGCTGATCTCTATAGTCTGGAGATCAATTATAAATCGAGAAGTTAACAACACTATCCTTCCTCATTTTATCTTTTCAACAGCAACTCTATGGAGTAGGTTAGACCTGAAAGATAGTGTATGCAACATCCAAGATTACATTATCATCTTCATGGCACTGCGGGGTTCAGGAGTCTATTCAGCGCACTATATTGGATTCATGAATATGTGAATTTCTTACATGACCAAAATGCATTCAGGCTAATGAATGCAGGCTTTCACCTGATGAACACTCATCCAACACTCTTAATTTCTACTCCACACCTTGGCTTTGTAGTGGCTGACTCACTCTCCCTCCCCATAATCTTCCCCATAAGAAGAATCCCCAGTATGATCTCCTTCTTCCTTTCTTGAAGAAGGGAAGGGAGCCATGACTCGCAAAAGCTCGAGTAGCAGTAACTGTTGTCAGTCTGTAAGGTTCTTGTGAACTTTTGTTTGGTTTTACTACAATCAATTAGCATGGCTTACCCCCTTGGCAATTATCAGGACATGATATACTGCAGTATTTGTTTGCCTTGAAACAATTACAACACAAAAATAACTATTGTCTTGAATTCCAACAATTCCAACTCAATGATGCGGCTGGCCTCCACACGGGCCAGGACTTTCACAGCCCTGGCCCCAGCCTGGTGGAACACTCTTCCTCCAGCTGTCCGGGCCCTGCGGGACCTTGGTGAGTTCCGCAGGGCCTGTAACACTGAGTTGTTCCACCAGGCCTTTGGAGTGTCCAGTCGCTGAAATGCGCGCGCCCCTCTCTATATTCGATTACCACCATATGCTACCCTCTTAGAGGGGAGTCCGGCCGTTCCCTTTCCTTAGGGAGGCCTCTAATTAAATTGGGTTTTGGGGCGCCTGATATCTTTGTACTGACCGCTGCTTTTAATTGATTTTAATAGATTTTATTGGTTTAATAACTTTACTGATTGTAATGAATATTGTTGTGCACCGCCCAGAGCCCCCCGGGGATGGGGCGGTCTACAAATTCAAGAAATAAATAAATAAATAAATAATAAAAATAATTCACAATGGAAGCTGCATACATTCAGAAATAAAATATTGCTATGCAAGGACATTCACAAATTCCTACAACAAATATGACCCAGGTAGCTTAAATAACTTTGGCCTCACTCTTCATGTGTGGCCAGCAAGATCTTTGAATCTCCTCTTAAATACAAATGGCCAACAAATTGTGTTTTTTCATGGAATGTGACACCCGAGTTGTGTGATGGGGCTGAAACACTGAAAAGATGTTCCTTCAAGTCACTGTGGGAGTTCTGATGGAAAGGAAGGGTATTTGACCCTGGATAGTTTCAGGGATTAACGGGTCAATCTTCTGCTTCCACTCTGGGCTGCAGCATATTTAGCATAGTGACTACGTGACAGAGATCATGAGACAGTCTGCTTTATTCCTTCCATTCTTTCATTTTTGTCAAGTGATCTCAGCAAGGAACCTATAGGCTGTGCCTCATTATCCATCTAGGGATTTTGAAATCAAGCCAGAGCATGTCTTAATGTTGCAAAATCATTAAGAAATAGTTCACTGGTAAGCAGATTCTGAAGGCAATATTTTTTTAAAAAAATATTAAAACCTTGTGTAAGAGCTTGGGTAATCTTCGTCTAAAATCAAGCTTTTTGCTCTGTGTGTCTCTTTCTTCTATTTTTATAATTCCCAAATATGTGGCAATTGATGAAAGTGGTGTTGCTTACATATAATGCTGAGATCTTCAGATCATCAATCAACACAGTACTTCTTTATTTTTTTTAGTTTAAAAGAAAAAGAACAAGGTGGTACCATTGTCTGTTACATAGCATCCATCCTGCCTCTCACACTTGATTGTTTTCAAGGAAACTTGCAGTAATTTAAAACATATCCAATTTCAGCACCACAATATAGTGATTATAAAGACAAAAGAGTTTTGGGGAAAAATCAGTAAAATTGCCTAAAACATCAGAAGCAACATACCATAATGGATATATATGTACCATATGCAAGTGTCAAGTCACAACCAATTTATGGTGACCTCTGTGAAGGGCTTTCAAGGTGACCTCTGTGAGGGGCTTTCAAGGCAAGTGAGAAGCAGAGGTGGTTTGCCTTTACCTGCCATCTTCGGTCTTTTATTGTGGTTCCCAAAGCACCATACCAGCTTCACTTCTGAGATATGATGAGATTGGTCTATACCATGCTGCTTTCCTCCGTATAACAAGGGGAAGGACATTGGAATCCATAAGACATAGGCAGCCCAATCCAGATGGGCAGGTCTGAACAACCACCAGAGTTGGCACAAGCTCGCACTGAAGTGTTTACTCTCCTAGTCAGCATAAGCAGCAAATAGACAAATAGTGAGGAGGGAAGGCACCGCAGAGCTACACTGAGTTCCGACCCACTCAACTGGTTTTCAGCTGCTTCTTCCAGAGCTGCATCAGCCTTATGTGGAAGCTGCCACAACTGGAGGCATTCTGGGGGCTTTGGCCTCAGAAATGCCAGTGGCAGGGAAGATGGACTTCTAAAAGGCTGGCATAACTCCATTTCCCTTATGAAGGGCTTTCCGGTAGTCAAGGATTCTTCGGCTTCTCCTGCCTCTCTGCGCTGCCTGGAAGCCCTCTGGAGGTGGTGATGCAGTGTGGTTGGCAGCATTGACTCTGGCCACCTCCAGGAACTGGATTGGGCCAAAAGGCTACAATTCTTCTGCACATGAAAATAAATCACATGTCATTCAGAGGTGCCTACGTCTAAGTAAACATGCACATCATTGTGCCATAAGAATGATAGAAACACAAACACACAAATGTCAAACAATGCCCAAGGGCCAAGAAGAGCAAAAGGGTTTTATCTGGCATCTAAAGCTCAAAAGGCTAGGCACTGGAAAGAGTACTGGGGACGGATGCCACACAGATTTTCTGTTTCAGCAACTCTAGTTGGGTCCCTTCATTGTGTGTACTTCTGCACATCGTCTTCCATGCACAAATTGTGAACAGCCCACTTTTTCCTACTAAGAACTCTGTTTTTTAACCTGGGAGTGTGGGGAGAGAGAAATGTTTCTCAGCATGGTGTTACTGGGGCTATCTGTTTTATGTGGTGAAGTGCTCTCTCCCTTTCCTCAAGCAGTAGAGGTCCAGTTAATCTATTCAATGTTGATGACTGCAATGGAAGACCTTGAGCACCTTCCAGCAATTAGCATTAGTATTATTCTGGAAAGTTCTATGCAAATGCATTTTTAAGTGTTCTGATGTGCTTTTCTTGAGCAATACTACTCAAGCACCAGATTATTTTAAAGGCTGGACAAGAACCATGACGGCATGGCAATGGGAGGGGTAATGCAACCCACATCTGATATGAAAAACAAGTCACAGGTAACCAACCTGGATTACTTGGTGCCATAAAAATTTTACTTGGAAGTGCAAACTGAACAACAATCTCATCGGCAACATGACCATCTCGGAAAAAGCTCCTTGAGCAAAATCAGCCATGGAGAGATCATTTCTTAATTACGATGCTGTTACAGAAAAGGCTGTGTGTCCAGCTGACACTCACTTTCTTCAGAATGGTTAGGAAATGTTATTAGGAAATATTATTAGGAAATGTTCCTGTCATCTAATAATTGGCAGTACAGAATGAATTCCCCGTTTTTCTTTGCCTGCTATCCTTATAGAAAATCAAAATTAAAATAAATCGAGACAATACACACGCGCACACACACACACTTCACATTAGAATTGATTTTCAACGGTGATGTAAATTGTTGTCTGAAATACCAGCTAACAAACCTTAGCACAGTAGAATTAATGAAGTCAAAACAGTAGTTGTGACAAAACTTTAATAATGAAAATTGAATAATAAAATGAATGCAAAAATAAGTAATTACCGTACATATAATCATGGGAATTTACAACTTTTCAAAATGATTTAATTGCATTTAGCATTCCTGTCATGAATATGTGATTGCTGCTCCCTGTTGTGTTCTTGTAATGATTAAATTGTGGGAAAGGGTAGCTTTCCTACTCTTAACACTACAGGAACTGTTTGTCTTTTAAAGCATGTGTTTATGACTAAGTAATGCTGGATCCATTTGTCTTCTAATTTCAGTTCTCCCCAAGGTTCACCTCTGCCTTAGTTTCACAAAACATAACCAACGTGACAGTAACATTGAGAATGAGGGTCACATTGAAATTTAGTTTCACTAACAAAACGGAGTTCTCAGTAATACCATCAACTCACAGGGTCACTGATTCCAAACCACACAAGTCTAGTTCCAATATTTTATACTATTTTGGTTTGAGATTTAAGAAATGTAACTCAAACCATCAATGTCAGAATTTTATGGGATATTGTATACCCTGTTCCACATAAAGACCTAAGTAAAATTGTAATCTGGTCTAGACTACACAATGAATGGGGGACATGGAGCCCGAGGGGAAAAGGAGAAAATGAAGGATGAAGTTACAATTTTACTTAGGTCTTTATGCGGAACAGGATATGGTACTGAAAGGCTATGCATTTCATCTGGAGATTGTCTCATATGAGAACCACCCTTAATGTTATTTCATGGCATGCTTTTTTTTTATATTGTACAAACTGATGGGAATTCCACCTGTTGTGGTTTCAGAATAAACAGCAAAAAATAGGCACACCCAATGATAACATCTAACAATCAACATATTTGGCCTATTATGCTGTGTGGGGTGGTGAACGTATATCATGGCAAGGTTTCTTGTACAGACATATTTCCTCTAGCCCTGGTTTCACTTTCCACTCTCTCTGTAACAAGCATATCCATTTATAGCACAATTTTAATTTTGTTTTGCTGCCAGAATGGGACAGATTTGCCAGTGGGCTTGCTCCATTTGCAGTCAGTCTGTCTAGTCTTACCTCTCCCCCATGCCCTTGTGCTGCTTTGCATGCTTCCCCCTATTTCTCCTCCCTGTTTCTGACTACTTCCCATTTCTTGCCTATTGTTCATGGCCTTCTCACTCCTGCATATCTTTAGTTATTTAAATTTTTAAAAATCGATACAGACACTAAAAAATTGTAAAAATAATATGACTAGTCAATCAGTCCAATCACCCAATTTGCCCCTACATTTGATCAACAAACTGGGATGTTTCCAGCTCGTAGTTTTATACACAAGCAATCAGTGATTCCAGACCACACTGGGAAAAGCCTGCCGTTCTTGACACTTGGATTTACAGCACATCAGGAGATGGACAATCGTGAACCTGGGGAGCTTAGCAAATGGTAGTTCATGTTGTCCTTCTGCAGTTTTTCAGTTTGCATGCTGCCCTTTTTCCCCCCTCACTTCCTGCCACAAAAGATGATCAATGTTTGGGCAAAGTGTACAAATGTCATATTCAAGACTTCTCTTTAATAGCTCACCTTTTTATTTGATAGATGGATCTATCAATAGATTGATAGTCTGATATATCTATATATTGACAAGATTAAAGATAAAAATTAAAAATTATTTTAAAAATTAAAGCACAGATGTGCGATAGAGAACCCACAAAACATTGCCCTTCTTCCCCAGACACAAGCTAAAAGCCAGCTGATGGGTAATGCCTGCCCTGCTTCAAAAAGGGCAGTGGGTAATAATGCCACACAAGCCCCAAAACAAAGAGTCCTGACTACCCAGCCAATTCTCTTTGAAGTTGCAGCAAACTCGTAATCAGTGATTATTTCCTAAAGAACAATAATTCTGATCTAGTAAAAGTATAGTAAGTGAAGCAGAACTTGTTTAACAGGCAGATCACATACCGTGTAGTTCCTTTTCATTCACCCTGTTGCTGAATAGATGTGGCCATGGGGATTAAAATAATCATTGCCTATTTATGAAGGGTGCACAGAGGCCCAGTGAAAACTGGGCACTTCCCAAGGATTTTTGCTCTGGCTTTAATTCTGTACCTACTGTGAGCATTAATTTTTCTAGCTTACTAATCAGGTGGAAAATAAAAGTGTCATGATTAAAACACTACTATCTGGAACTACAGGCTCTAAAGCTTTTATATTTCATTACACAAGAATTTTAATAACCATCAAAATGGCCTTGAGTAGCTGCTTCCTGCAGCTCAGAAAACCTGCTATAGTTTTCAAAGAGAGACGTGATTCTAGTGATTCCTAAAGCATCTAAACAAAGAGTGAAACTCCATGTCACTATGTTATGTTACAAAAAAGTTAGCAGACTTTCTCTGTTTATTTGCCTATTCTCATATTTCCGAGCAAACTGTGAATATGGTTATATCAGAGCCAAATGCTATCCTCAGCTTCTGCATTAACCAGATTGCAACTAATTATTGGAAGGCTGGCAATAATTAGATTGGTTTTTTCTCAAATATGAATGTATGTCTTTATCAATTAATCAGTGCAGGAAACTATTCCAATCACCCATTAAAATGTGCCCTCTGACTAATCTATTTGGATGTCACCAAAAACTGCAGGACTTTAAATTTTTCTGTTTATCCTAATTTTCTATTCATCATATTTTTATTTTCTTCTTTTCCGAAGGAGTTCAAGTCAGCATACAAGGTATTCTACACTACAAGGTATTCTCACAACAACCCTATGAATACTGATGAAACAGAGGCTGATTCCGCATGGGCCAAAAACAGTGGCGTGAAAACGGTGTGAAAACAGTATAAACCCTTTTACACCATTTTAAACCCTTTTACACCATTTTCACACCGTTTTCACACTGCTGTTTTTGGCCCATGCAGAATCAGCCAGAGAGAGTGACTAGGCCAAGGTTACTTGGCCATTATGGCTGAGTAAGGATTTTAACTCAGGTCTTCCTGGTCTTGGGCTTGTCTAGCAACAGCTTCACCATACTGGCTTTTCAGTGTGAAATGACTTGTCACTATGCTTGCCATAAGAAGACATCAAGATCCTATCTCCATGTACCTGATTTGATGAAAAGAAACTCAGTAATATTTTCTCCTTCCAATTTGCCTCATTCCTCACCACCAAAGAAAAGACCCATGGGTAAAACAAGGATTTACTAATATTTAAAGTTTTAAACAGTTAAAATGCAAATAACTAACTTCTTCCCCCATTTATTTAGTGTAGGTTTCCTAAGAGGCTACCCAAAGGGTTTGTCATTGTTTTGGAAGTCCCACTCTAGCTTTGTGCTTAGAACAAAAACTGAGGTGATCCACTTATCTTAGCCTGCACACCAAAATGCTTTGAGAGACATTGACCATTCGTGGCAGCCTGCCAATTCAGATCCTGAAGCTCCAGACTGAGTTCCTTTCCCAGGCCCTAGACTTGACAGGTCTGAGTGTCTGGTTACCTAACTCCACCTATACATTCTTTGGGATACTTGCTGATTTTACTTAATCATCAAATCTGCACTAATCCTGCCAACCCTAAGAAATAGTTGTACCATCCTTCCATGATGATGCCTATTTAAATCACTTCCCTTTATACTTGGAATGTAAAACAGGAGGAAAAAGGTCCTTCACCCAGACAATTAGAGAAAAGCCTCCCCGAATTCCTGTTTGGCCTGGAAGTGACTAGCTAATCCTATACTGCAGTGTAGGGAAAGATTTCTCAACAAAAGACTGGCAAGAACATATAGCAAGTCTTTATTAAGCCTTCCCCTCCTACTACCATGTTGACTGGAATGCACATTTACATCTTGTCAAGCCAATGGCTGTCCTAGAGTTGCTAACCTCCAGGTAGGGCTTGCAGATCTCCCAGAAGCACCCCTGATCTCAAAACTACCCAGATTAATTCCCCTGGAGAAAATGTTGGACTCCATGGCATAATACCCTGCTGAAGTCTCTCATTTTCCCAAACACTTCTTTCCCCAGGCTCCACCCACAAATATCCAGGAAATTTCCAACCCAGAGTTGGCAACTGCAGCATCTCTCTCTTTGAAAAAGGGCTGGGAGCAAAATACTGGCTCCTTTCAAGGGCCATAGTACCTTTGGAAGAAGTCAGTATTCCAAGCTAGCAGATATTCCATATTTCGAGATGATGTTGCTATGGTTTTCATTGTGATTTTTCTAGAAATAAAAACCATGGGGAAACAAGGCTGGACTTAAATTCAGCACCAATAATCTTTTCAATATGAATGTTGTCATTATTTTCTCATACAGATGTTTAAATATTACCTGGGTGACATATTAGAATCATCTGATTGCAAATTTAGAAACTCCTTTAGAGCTTGAGAAACTCACCTACAGATTCTTGTCTTTCTCCTGTTGAATGAGATTATAATTTCCCCTAAAAATATTTATTATTTTTGCTGTTATGCATTAAAAAATTGCATGCTATATGCTCCAACTTGTCATGTGATAAATCTGGGATAATGGAAGCTACAAATAAGAATGTAAGCTCTCAGACACGTAGCAAACAGCTGTGGATTGATGCACTGATGCAAATTCTAAAGGCACTTTGAAATCTCACTGCTTACAATGAACAACAGTTAGGCACATCATGTGATTCTCTTCTGATACAATGGCACATTGGCTAAACTATACTCTAAAATTGTGTCATGGTAGGTGAGGTTTTTTATATGTGTGCAAACAGCTGTGGGAAGGGTATTTTCAGAACACGGAAACAAATAATGATATGCCTACTGAAGTTTAATAAATACATTTTAAAGTAGGTTTTCACCGTTTTGACTGCAAGATCAAACATTCACTTCTTCTGCAGTTTTGATATCCAGGCATTTTTTAAATGCCACAGTTTATTTGGCTTACTTTAAGTAGTGTTTGTTTCCTATGTTTCACAGAGATGTGGGAGAAATATGCAGCAGACAATGAACAGTTGCAGGCTTTGTGGCTTAGATTAAAGAGTAGCTTGGGACTGCAATGTTCTGACTGATCACATCTTGCTGCGTAGGCTAGGTCTCGTGCTGGGAAGCTTTTGTTTCTCACAGAACACCTCTCAGCTTTCCTACCGACTGGCATTTAAATGCCACCACATTAATAAGCAGCATATCCTACAAACTGATCATGTTGGACTTCGACTGTTCCATTCACAATTTCAGTCAGGACTCCATTTGCAGTCACACAGCAGCAATGGAACTAATTCATAGACCCACAAAATTGGAAGCAGGCTGGAAGGGCATTCCCAGTAACTGTCTCTTGTAAGGGAAGAGCTGAACCGTTAAGTCTTTGCTAAACAAGGGAAGTAGTGTGGCGTTTGAAAATGATTGCTTCTGAAATGCCAAGATTCTCAAACACACACCTTTCCTTGAGGCAGGGATTAAAATTTTCCATAGAGGAGCACATGTTGCATGTCTACTTTTTTGGTCCAGACCAGGCAGTAAACATATTGTCAAGAGTCATCATCTGGCAATGTTTCTGTTCTGTTCTGATAAAATCTAGAAGAGAGGTCAATTGGCTCTTGCAGGTATTGCTTACTATGAGTTTGGTGGAATGTTAAACTGAAGTTGTTCCTCTGCATATCAAGATCTTCTTGATATTATAAACTGACAATATACTATGACAACATGTGGGTTTTCTGTAATTCTCATTTTTTTAAATGTGCCTACGCAAATAATTCCAAGTGCGAGAAAGGATATGAGTACCACTCTTCACATTGTGAAATAGATTTTTTTTGTCTGAATATTCCTATGTATAGTTATTGGCCCTATCCCAAAACTTCTTCTCCCACTACTGATGCTGCCAAAACAACAAAACACACTCCTTCTGCCAGATTCTCCAAATTCCTGACTGAGTCCATGCCACACTAGGAAACAGGACAAATGAGATTTACAGTGCAATCCTAAACAGAGTTGTTGCTTTCTAAACCCACTGACTTCCATAGACTTTGCAAGGCATAATTTTGGTCAGGACTGCAGACTTAAGAAGCAAATGTGAGTGGTGTCATCATGCTGATTACAAAAGTCTCTATGTAAGGGTCAGACTAGATCAGGGGTAGGGAACCTGCGGCTCTCCAGATGTTCAGGAACTACAATTCCCATCAGCCCCTACCAGCATGGCCAATTGGCCATGCTGACAGAGGCTGATGGGAATTGTAGTTCCTGAACATCTGGAGAGCCGCAGGTTCCCTACCCCTGGACTAGATTATATGATTTGGGTCAGGCCTCCTGACCTGACTTACAATCACACATGATTTTAGGGAACCAAGGTTCCCAAGTGCTCTGAGGATGAATTAGGTTTGGGAGTATGGAATGGGGAGGGGGGCTTTCCTCCTGAACTGTTTTCCTGAGCAAAAATGGCTGAGGAGGATCTATTTGCCCTGATGTGGGGTTTTACATACACTGACTGCTGCATGTGGAACTCCACAGTGGGACAAACAGAAGTGGTAGGATTCAGCAGGTTCGCACCACTTCAGCAGAACCGGTAGTTAAATTATTTGAATCCCACCACCGACAAACAGCCCTCCCACATTGCCATTTCAGCTCAGGGGGTTACTAAACCCATTTCTCCCCATGCCACACTTCTGTGCCAGTTTGAATGTTAATTTCCCAAAGTCACATGTAACTGCATGCCAAGTTAGGTATGCCCCACCCAATGCTTGACACTTGTATCATTTAGTATGGCTCTAAGTGTACAAATCTGAACATTTCCACACCAAACTTTTGGTAAGTACAGTAAATAAAAGCAGCTGGCAGGAATAGAACATCAAAGTCAAGCAGGCCTTCTCAGAGTGACTCCAGATCTGATGGTGGCTGGTCCTGGAAGGAGATTGCTGGTCATCTTATTACATTTCTGGCACAATGTTTGAAACAGAAAGAGAGAGAAGGACTCTCTCGTGTTTTATGAGTAGTTATAGTATCATTAACATCAAAACAACAAAGTGAAAAGAACACAAGGACAAAAATCAATACAAATTGAAACCTTAAAAATGAATAAAATTGGAACAATTTACATATCATTCAAATGAACAACAAGAATATAAAGTACTTGCTTGTCGCCTGAATATGAATAGAGACAAGAGGGAAGAGAGAAGAGAGAAGCTCATTACATACACAATTGAAAACAGTTGCTCCAGGAGGTTTAAATTCTCAATTAGATTTGACAAGTTTCATTTGAATAGCCTTCAGCTTCAACACACCCATTTAGATTGCCTTCAGCTGCAACACACATACCCATAGGAAGCCCTAAAGTACAAAATCTGAGGAACAATAGTACTGAGAATACCATTATTTCTCTGGACAGTTAGTTCTCAGATAAGATATGTGGGAATATAATTGTTTTATATAAATGTTGCATACTGTATTAGATTAATTATACAGAGTATTTATGGATAAAATTTTTTTCTAATTTTATTTTTATCATACTCAGACTACTTATTATCAATGTATGGAAATACTAATCTAAATATTAGATAGAGGATTCCAAGCATTGATGACAGCCCAGAAACTACACAGCACCCCAGTGATTCTGGCTGTGAAAGCCTTCGACAATACAATATTAAAAGGGTTTTGATAATTTTGACAACAGTGTTTGGATGGGAAATCATATAGGTGTAGGTTTTTATGTCTTTCATTTTGTTTTTGCTTCTCTTTATTATCTTGGTGTAGACTAAGGTGGCTGGATCATCACTGTTCTATTTATTTTGCATGTTTTGTAAATTTAAATGTAAAAACTCAATAAAATTATTTTTAAAAAATAAAAAAGAAAGGAGGAAAGGGAAGAAAGCAAAGACAGGTGAAATGCACTCTCGCCATGTGTTTCTTGTGGATCCCCACTTGGTATTCACCTATTGGTTATGAGCAGGGGGCTTAGTGGCAAATAGAATGGTGAAATGGATTCAGAACTACATGACCTCCTTTTCAGATTATCACTGTATAAATTTGCTTTAGTACCAACAGATCCTCTGAAGATGCCAGCCACAGATGTAGGCGAAATGTCAGGAGAAAATGCTACTGGAATATGTTGATACAGCCCAGAAACCACATAACACCCCAGTGATTCCAGCTGTGAAAGCCTTCGACAATACATATCACTGTATAATTTATTTATTTTATTTATAATTTAATTTATAGGCCACTCTTCCCCTGATGAACAGGATAGCTCATAACACATTAATACAACATTTATAGCTAATAAACATAATTAAAGTTCACAGCATAATCAGTTCTTAAATCACTTTAATCGGTCCTAAAAATAAGGGGAGAGATGTGAAGGGAAGCCAGCGCTGTTAGAATGCTGTTGCTATTTTCAACCATAGGCCTGGCAGAATAGCTCTGCTTTGCAGACCCTGTGGAACTGGGATAAATCCCACATGGTCCAAGTCTCATTTGACAGAGCATTCACCAGGACAGGGACAGAGCTGAAAAAGCTCTGGTCCTGGTCAAGGACAGCTGGATATCTTTTGGGCCACTCAGAGCATTAGAGGTCAACAGCAGAACCTAAAATCTGACTCAATACTCCACTGGAAGCCCATGCATCAGGCAGAGCACAGGACAAATATGCTCATGCTACAAGGTCCCTGTGAGGACTTGTGCAGCTGCATTTTAGACCAGTTGGAATGTTCAGGATAGTCTCAAGGCCAGCCCAGCATAGAGTAAGTTACAGTAGTTAACCTTGAGGTGACCATTGCGTGGATAAGATCATTATTAGAAGAGATATTCCAGGAAGGGTTCAGGTGCTGGCAATCCCAACACTGTGTGATCAAGAATTTGCTGGACTGGACTGTTTCAGACTGAAGTGTGGGAATGTTTTAATGACCCATGGACATTAGCACAGACTGGAAATGCTAGGATAGAACTGATAGGAAACAACAATAGCCACCTCACATTTGGCTTCCATTTACCTGTTTCTGCTGCCAAGGCAACAATAATATATAGCAGTGGTATGTTAGGAAAGAAACAAATTCCAGGATGGCCTCAATGGCAGTCCAGCACAGAGCGAATTACAGTATGGTAGTTAACCGTGATATGTTGGGAGAGAAACAAATTCGGAATTTGGACATGTTTTATTAGTTGCATGGAATAATTGGTAAATTTGCCAAGAGAAGCCCAGGAGGGAATTAAATGCTATTAATACTGGGACTGGGACAAATATTTGGCTTGAGGTTGAATCTGCCACTAGCATTGCAATGCAAATGTCATGGGAAAGTAATCTAAAGGATACACTGAAATTTCAAAGAAACCAAATAAACTCAGGCTTCTTCTGTAAACACTTTTGACACTCAGGTTTTCATATCTCATGAACAAAACTCTGCCTTCTTGTTTATGTATGTTCCAAAGAGCAGACAGAAGATCAGTGAATTAAGACAATACATGAAAACATCCACTGAGCAATGCTTTAAACAATACAACACAAGAACAAAACTTGGACTTTAACAGAACTGCCTCTGAACAGGAAAGGAAGAAGTTGTAAATGGGTCATAAAAATAAAATATGATGCAAAAGGTGAGATCCAATGCTGTAAAGCCAGATTGGTAGCTAAGGAATACTCAAAGAAATAAGGAGAGGACTTTGATAAAACTTTTGAACCAATAGTTAAGCATACAACAGTAAAAACACTCCTAAGTCTCACTGCTAGTAAAGGAATTTCAGTTGAGCAGCTTGTCAAAAGACTGCATTCTTGCACGGAGGAGGCATCGTCATGTTGCAGCAGCACCCTACCCAAGTTTCATTCAGAGAGGCAAAGGCAAAGAAAGGCAGAGCATGGATACCAAAGAAAGACTTGTATGCAGGTACAGAAGAGTGTCTACGGGCTCAAACAAGCACACAAAACTGGAACTCGTAACTGAATAAGATGCTATTTCAAGCAAACTTCAAGAGAAGTACATGTGATCCTTGCCTAAACACCAGAGCAAGATGTATACTTGTACTTGTATACTTACTTGTATACTTGCTTATGCTGATGATCTGATTGTAATATGTGAAAATCCAGATGATAGCAAGGAAATGTTGAATCATCTGAACAAATTGTTGTCAAGCAGCTAGAAAATGTTACCCGGTATCTTAGCATTCAAAAACAGAGGAAAGAAGAAGGAAATTTTCTGATCAGCCAGAGCAAAAGATTAAAGACCTGATAAAATTCCTGCAGATGGGAGAAGCCAACTCAAAACCAACTCTCATGGAAGTGAGTTATGTAAAGCAGCAAGACAACATGCAAGAACTGCCTGCTAACAGTGTATATCATGAAGTGTTGGGTAAGCTTCCTTACATTAGCTCACTGACTAGACCAAACATTAGTTCAGCAGTAGGTTTACTATGCAGAAAGGCTGCATCATGAACTAACAAAGACTAGAACGCAATTAAGATTCTTGTAAGGTACCGGAAGGGAACTGCTTACTATAAACTTAAGTTACCAAATAATAAAAGCCCTAAGCTAATGGCATATGTAGACGCAGAGTGAGAGGTGATATGAAAGGAAGAGCATTCACCAGTGGTCCCATATTTTTCTATTGAGGTGGAGCCATAAACTGGTTAAATAAGAAACAGGACATAATAGCATTATCCAGCACAGAAGCTGAGTATGTATCAGCAACACAGGGTTATCCAGAAATACAGTGGCTAGCCCAGCTACTGACAGACTTAGGGATAAATGTATCAGAGTCCACAGAAGTACATAAAGACAATCAGAGGTGATTATCCCTGCCTAAGCAAGAAGATGTATAATGCGCACAAAGCACATTGACATAAAATATCACCTAATAAGAAAGATGCACAGAGAAGTTATCAAGCTGGTATACTGTCACACAGGAGAAATGATTGCAGATGTTCTTTCAAAGCCACTCCCTAGAATTCGATTTGAACATCTAAGAAAGAAATTTAATCTGATCCACTAAGACAAGAGGCACCAAGAGGGAATGGTGGAAGTCATGAACTTTGCACTGTCTCTTAACTTCACACTTCAGAGAGGGACTTGACTAGAGAGTCAGAGAGGTAGAAGAGTCAAGGCACTGGACATCTTTTCTCTATGGCTCTTTGATTAACCCTTTGATGTTTAGATTGCAACTCTCAAGGAAACTTCCTTTCTTCCTGCTTCTTCTCACACATTCACTCACATGCACACTTCTCCATCTTGCAACCATGACAGCAGGTCCTGTATTTCCCTGCATCTTTGGCTGTTTCCGCACGGCCACGCTGGGGGGTGCATCAGCAATTACAATGCTGATACACACACCCCGGTAGGGGCAGGGAAAACGGTGCAGTGCTGCGCCGTCGCCCAATCGACGTACCTTCCCTGCGGCAGTGGCTGGAAGCCGCAGGGGGGGGAGCGAGGGCGGCACGGCTGCGATGCAGCTGTGCCCTCCATGCAAACAGCTCCCTAGGGACGGCGTTTTTGCCGTCCCTAGAGCGCTGTAAATGGCCCGTGCGGAAAGGGCCTAGATTAGTTAGACTAGATTAGGAAATTATGTTTAAACTATCTAGAAATGGAGTTCCTACAATAAATTTATGCCATTTATTCCATTGACTGTATCCACACATTAAAAATACGCAGGGTTAGTTGGGGTTCCCAACTTGTGTAGCAGTCAGCTGTGAGTTGCAGGTTCCAACTTATTCCAACAAGGACCACAGCATGACGTGATGATGGGTTTAAGCCTCTAATCAAGCAATTTTCCCAAATTGAAATGGCCCCATTGGAAAATTGTGTAGAATCCTTCACTCAAAAAGTAGTCTCAATTGTCATACATTACAGATTTTAAAAATTTTTAAAAAGCAGCAACCGAATAACCGGGTGCAGCCATTGCTGCCAGGGTGAGCAAGGAGCAAAAATAGGTTGCAAGCATGGCTTGACGGCATGCTACAGCAAAGCGGTGCATTGATTGACTCCCGGCCGGTAAAGGCGGGAGGAGCCTAGATATATAAAGAGTGCCTCACCCAGATCTCGCCCTTCCCGGCGGTGAGACTCAGAAAGACGTGGTGTGCGGTACTGAGTCGAGCGTAAGGCCTGGAATGAGGCTAGTCACGGCCGTCTTTACTCCTGCTCGACCTATCTTCCTGGTTTTCTCGCTCAGTGTTCTTTCCCAGACTATTTTCTCTCTGAGTTTTTGCACTCGCTTTCTTTCTAACCCTATCCTCCACTATCCCTCAATTTTCCTCTTACCCTCTGGCCGCTGACCAGGACGGTGCTTTGGGGCACGATGCCTCCGAAGCGTGCAAAAAGTAAGGAGCCCCGGGAGGGGCAGGCACCTTCGGGCAGGGCAAGGGCCCTTCTTAACAGGGTTCGAGCCCAGACGGGGCCCAATGCCCTGGGGGAGGGTCCCATGGTTGGACGCATTGGTGCAGCCACGCAGGCGGCTACGGCCGTGGCATTGGGATTATCCCCAATAGGTAGGGGCAGAGCGGCGCGTGCTGTCGGGTGGCCCTCCTTACCGGGGGAAGACGCTTCGGTGGCGGAACAGCCTCAGGGCCCCAGCACTGCTCCCGCAGCCTCCAGGTCTACAGGGGATCCGGCACCCGAACCCAGCCTGGTGCGGAGCTTGGCGGACACGCTGCTCCACCTTTCCCAAGCCCTCGGCGGGTCGTCCGGGAGCCTCGTGACCCCTGGCGGTTCAGGGGACCCGGCGCCATCCGCGCCGGCGGTCGCTGGCGGGGCGGGGGCGAGCCAGTCGGAGCAGCCGGCACAAGAACTCCAGCTGTCCCCTTCCGTGAGCGCCTCCACGTCGGTTGACGCGTCGGTGGGCCCTTCGGAGCGGGAACGCTGAAGGAGAAAGCGGTCATCGCGGCACTCCCGGTCCTCCAGGCGGTCGCCCAGCTCGTCTTCATCCCGTGAGTCGACCGAGGACGATGACATGCAGGCTAGCGGGGAGTTTTGGTACCAAGGGGGAAAGGTGCCCACTCTTCCCCCCTGGCTAGTAAAGCGCAGGCGCCTCCCGGGGACGGAGGCGCCGTCTACCGGTCCTCCCCCCGACGACAATGGGAATCCTCCTGGGTCACATCTTCCCAGGAAACTCCGGGAGCGGGCCCTAGATGGGTATTACGTAGACATTTTCAAATGCCTGTGGAGGGAGGGCGAGCACAGTTTGTCTGGGGGTAAGGCCGACAAGAAAAGGAGGGATCCGCTATCGGCCGAGCGCATTTTTAATAATTGGTTGCAGGGCTTTGCCGAGTACCTAGCCTTAATAGCGGCCGCATATCCCCTAAGGGCCTGGCACTTGGTGGCTCATATGTCACATGTGCTGCAGGCCCGATCCTTAGCCGGGGAACTCGTGGCTATAGCATATGACGAGGCAATCCGTAAGAACGCTTCTCATAAGAGCCGCTTCCACTGGGACCTCATCCACGATCAAACCTGGATGGTCGTGGTCCAGCCGGCCATGAAAGGGGCCCAGGATTTCCACCGACAGGCCTCCTAGAGGTTACCAGGGACGGGGGGTGGCGAGAGGGACTTGCTGGGAATTCAATAGGGGCTCTTGCCAGCGTCTCAAATGCAAGTACGAGCACGCTTGCTCCAATTGCTCTGGAAATCACAGCAGGGTGGCCTGCCCGAAGCCGGCGGGCCGCCTTCCCTTTCAGCAGGCCCGGTCCCCTGGCGCCAGGCCCACTCAAAAGGATGCTGGCGGCCAGGGCAGCGGTACCGCCTCCCAGAAGCAGTGAAGTTCCAACCACGCTGCAGACCCTGGCGCCCACCCCCGTCCGGCTGGGGGCGTTGAGGGAGTGGCTGCAGCAATATCCTGACAGATGCGCAGCATGCCTCTTGGGGGATGGGTTCACATCAGGTTTCAGAATCCCTTACCAAGGGTGCAGGAAGGCTTACCACGCGAACAACCTGCAATCTGTCCTAGAGCATCCCGATGTGGCGGCCGATAAACTGGACAAGGAAGTGAAGGCCGGCCAGATCACAGGTCCCTATAGCCGGCCTCCCCTAGCTAACCTAAGGGTCTCCCCCATTGGTGTAGTGCCGAAAAAGGCCCCGGGGAAGTTCCGCCTTATACAACATCTCTCCCACCCCCGGGGCGACTCTGTGAACGATTTCATAGACCCGGAGGTGTGCTCCGTGTGGTATGCCACTCTGGACGAGGCCGTCAGCCTTATTAGGCGGGCCGGCCCAGGCACATTGCTAGAGAAATGCGACATCCAGTCCGCCTTCCGGCTCCTGCCCATTTCCCCCCTGGATTTCGAGCTGCTGGGCATCCACTTCCAAGGGTGGTGGTATGGGGACAAGGCAATGCCCATGGGGTGCTCCATAGCCTGTGCCGCCTTTGAGGCCTTCAGCACTTTTCTGGAGTGGGTCTTTATACAAAGGGTGCCCTCTGGGTTAGTCACGCACTACTTCGATGATTTCTTGTTCATCGGCAGGCAGGGCACGGGAGTGCGAGGTCTCTCTGGGCGCCTTTCAAGCATTGGCAGCCGAATTGGGGGTCCCCTTGGCACCCAATAAGACAGAGGGCCCCACTTCCGCCCTCAGCTACCTGGGCATTCAGCTAGACACGGTCCAAGGCACGTCCTCCCTCCCCGGAGACAAGCTGCTCACACTAGCCAGCCTAATCCAGTCAATCATGCCCCTAAAGAAGTGCAGAGTGCGTCTGGTGCAATCCTTACTGGGTCACCTTAATTTCGCCTGCAGGGTGGTGGCACCAGGCAGGGCCTTCTGCTCTCGGCTGGCAAGGTTGTTGTTCGGCTGCAGGTCCCCAGACCACCATGTTAGAGTCACAAGGGGACTGAAGGAAGACCTGAAGGTTTGGCGAACCTTTCTCTCTGGGTTTAATGGCACCTCTTTGTGGCAGACGTCACTGGATCCCGGCCTTGAGCAACAGGTGCATTCTGATGCCTCAGGGGCCCATGGTTTTGGTGTATACTTCCAAGGGGATTGGGCTCGGGGCCTCTGGCCCGCAGCATGTCACAAACTGGGAATCACCAGGGACCTCACTTTTCTTGAACTGTTTCCTATCTTGGTGGCGGTGCACATTTGGCACGACTGCTGGCGGGACAAGAGGGTACTCTTCTGGTGCGACAATCAGGCAGTTGTGCGTGTGGTGAACAGGCAATCTTGCAAATCTGCACGGGTTATGCGGCTGGTGCACAACCTTGTCCTTACATGCCTGATTCATAACATCTCCTTTAAAGCTGCTTTTGTTCCAGGTTTGCAGAATGAAATCGCTGACGCTCTATCTCGCCAGCAGGTGGATCGCTTCAGGCACCTGGCCCCCGGGGCACAGCTGTTCCTGGCGACAGTGCCGGCGGCCTTGTGGAACCTTGGCAGCGAACCGTCATCACAAGTGTTTTGAATTCGTTGGCACAGGCCACGTGTAGACAATACGACAAAGCCGTGCGCAACTTCCAGAGTTATGCAGCAGCGTCGGGGCGCACGGTCCGCAGCAAGGTGGACACGGGACTCTTACTCGAATACCTGGTCCACCTCCATGGTCAGGGGATGCACCCTCGGTCCATGGGGGTCCAATTGGCGGGGATCGCATTCTACTGCAGGCTCTCCGGCTTCCCGGACGTCACAAAAACATTCGTAATCCGCCGTCTTGTAGCAGGCTGGCGGCAGGCGGGACCCAGTCAGAGGGACCTTAGGCACCCCATCACTAAGGAGGTGCTACGGGTAGTCACGGGGGCGCTGAGGCAGGTATGCACTTCACGTTACGAGCGCTTGCTTTTCGCGGCCGCCTTCCACCTGGCACATCACGGGGCTTTCAGGCCGGGGGAGCTGGTGGCCGCCACCAGGGATCGGTTATCGCACACGGTGCTACAGAGACAGCACCTGGTCCTGTCCGGGGATAGGGTTTATGCATGGCTTGCCCATTCCAAAACTGACCAGGAGGGCCACGGTTCCTGGGTCACGATGCCGGTCCTGCCGGTTGATGTGACCTGCCCCCTCGCCTCACTTTCCAATTGGCTTCACCACAGGCCGCGGCAAGGCGGGATTCTCCTGGTGCATGAGGACAGTTCCCCCCTCACCAGGTTCCAAATGCTGGCAGTGCTGAGGGCTTGCCTGGCCCGGGCGGGTTTACCGGCCGCTGAGTTCGGCCTGCACTCCTTCCGAATAGGGGCTGCCACGAGTGCAGCGCAGGAAGGCAGGGCCCACAGCGAGATACGTTCCTTAGGCAGGTGGCGTTCGGAAGCCTTTCGGGCTTATATTCGCCCTCACTTATCATGTTGATTCTCTTTGCAGTGCCTCCAGGGACGCCGCAGACTGTTGTTCGACAGGTGTGGGTCGTGGGGCACAGCATCATCAACCAGGCTGGAGACTACGCCTGCTCCTCCGAATGGGGCCGGCACCTTGGTCTGGAGGGGCACGTGAGCATTACCTGGATGGGCCAGGGCCACATGAGGTGGGATGAGCTGGAGTACAAGTTAATTGATTACATCTTTCAGCTGACTGCTCCGGACATCCTGGTCATTCACCTTGGGGAGGAAGACCTCCCGGCAAGGTCGGGCCTGGAACTGAGGTGGGCAGTGGCTGCCACATTGAAGAGCCTGGCAAGGCATTGGCCAGGTATGGTCCTGGTTTGGTCGGAACTCCTGGAAAGGGTTCTATGGAAGGGGGTGATCGACCCCTCGGGTGTGGACAGGGCTCGCCGGAAGGTGAATAAGGCGGCCGCCAAGGTGGTTCTCTCCTTTGGGGGAGCGGTGGCAGACCACTCGAAAATATCACACGATATCCAGGACTTGTTCGAGCCGGACGGCGTCCACCTGTCCAGCTGAGGATTGGACCTCTGGTTGCAGTCCATCCGATATACCCTCCTCCGGTTGGTGAGGACCAGACAGGCTCAGGCTTGAGAAGCTTGGGCGGGGAGCTGCAAGAGGGGCAGCTCGTGGTGGGTTTTGGCAACGGGAGTCGCACATCTGGGGAGAAAAACGAGCCTTCTGGCAGGTTCTCCCAGGCTTGTGCCCTGTGGAAGGGCCGGGGGTGGGGCGGGCAGGCTGGCAGGCCGGCAGGCTGGGCTGCTGTCCGACACCCCAGGGAGTGGGGTTGGGTCGGGCCAATAGGTGGCCATGGGCTTAGCCGGTGCCCGACACCCCAGCAAGCACGGAGAGGAGGGTGGGCCGTTAGGCGGCCACGGGCTTAGCCGGTGCCCGTCTCCTCAGCAAGGGCGGGAAGGGTGGAAGCCGGAGTGATATCTCTGGGGCTCCCCTTCCCGATAGTTCCCAATGGAGATTGGGATATTTGATGTGCGACCCGTTTGCTGCCCAGCTTCTTGTGTATATATAGTTGAAGTTTGAATCATTTTATTGTTATATATATATTAATAAATTGGGCTGCAGCCCAATCCTTTTCCAGCCTGTCATTGTAGTGTCTTTATTTGAGCGGAGAAGGTCTCACCATCTGCAGCAAAAAAGCAGCAACCGAATAACCGGGTGCAGCCATTGCTGCCGGGGTGAGCAAGGAGCAAAAATAGGTTGCAAGCATGGCTTGACGGCATGCTACAGCAAAGCGGTACATTGATTGGCTCCCGGCCGGTAAAGGCGGGAGGAGCCTAGATATATAAAGAGCGCCTCACCCAGATCTCGCCCTTCCCGGCAGCGAAACTCAGAAAGGCGTGGCCCACCCTCCCTATGTTTTTAGGGGGTTGTGGTTGTGGTTTCTACTGTCGCAGCCCTGGCGGGTTTTGGCAACGGGAGTCGGACATGTGGGGAGAAAAACGAGCCTTCCGGCAGGTTCTCCCAGGCTTGTGCCCTGTAGAAGGGCCGGGGGTGGGGCTGGCAGGCCGGGCCGCTGCCCGACACCCCAGGGAGTGGGGTTGGGTCGGGCCGATAGGCGGCCATGGGCTTAGCCGGTGCCCCACACCCCAGCAAGCACGGAGAGGAGAGTGGGCCGTTAGGCGGCCACGGGCTTAGCCGATGCCCGTCTCCTCAGCAAGGGCGGGAAGGGTGGAAGCCGGAGTGATATCTCTGGGGCTCCCCTTCCCGCTAGTTACCCAATGGAGATTGGGATGTTGATGTGTGACCCGTTTGCCGCCCAGCTTCTTGTATATAGTTTGATGTTAATCCTGTTATAAATATATATATATTAATAAATTGGGCTGCGGCCCAATCCTTTTCCAGCCTGTCGTTGTAGTGTCTTTATTTGAGCGGAGAAGGTCTCACCATCTGCAGCAATTGGCACCACTTTTGTCAAAATGTTCTCTCTCTTCTAGACATGAAGTATAATGTACAAAGTAACTTGCAGATATCTGCCTGATAGGGAGATCTCTATAGAAATCATCCCACTAGAAGAATTTTTGAAAGTAGCTAAGAGTTGCGGTCAAGAAGGGAAATATTGAGAGGCAAAAAACTAAGGTGGGCGGAAACTTGGAAAGATTGCAAATAACAAACCTACATTTATTTATTTTTAAAGACCTTTATAAAAACAGTAGCATGTACAGTTAGGAATTCAGCCTCCATAATAATGCTGGGGGGGAAATGACCAATGTTTTCATTCATTCCCAAACTGTACTTTGTCAGGTATCTCCAAGGGTAGATTGGCCAGTGGGAAAACCAAGTAATAGCTCATGGTTCTGAATGTAATTTTTAATCTTTACATTTATATTTCAATTGGATTAACATAGTATTGATGATGGTACAGGTGAAGTATAAAATTGTTTCAGTGATTTGCTATGCTTCATGCATAATTTTGTTTCAGTGCAGGTGGGGTTTTTTGCTTGTTTTCTATTCATTTCAACTAAATTTCATTCGCTGTCATTTTTCATTTTATTTTTAGAATCAGATGAAATTTGCAGAGATGGAAACCTACTAAGAAAACAATGTCTGCTAATTTTTCTAAATAAATCATTCAATTTTTTTAATTTCAAAAGATATTCCCTGGTCCCACCATCTGTTTTTTATGCCTACTTTACATGAAACTTTCTGGGAAAGCAGAGATGCTCCCATTTGGCACCAAAGTTCAAAGGAACATGGAACTGACATTAGAAAAGTTCCCTACAAAGTTTTGTAGATAGGTTCAAAGTGTCCAAAGGAAACCACTATTGTGTATGAATATGTAATAATTCTTGGTATTGAATGTGTAAGACTTCTTGGTATTGAATGTGTAAGACTTCTTGGTATGGTGTAAGACTTCTTGGTATTGACATGAAAATGCTGAGTCAAAAAGAAACAAATCCAGACATGGAAATGTTGATTAGGAACAATATAATAGGAAACAATTTGTTGATATCATTAACACAGAAAAAGTTCCTCCCAATATTCACTCCAACAGAAAAAGAAGAAGAGTTTGGATTTATACACCCCTTTCTATCCTGTAAGGAGTCTGAAACTCCTTTCCCTTTTTCTCCCCACAACAGACACCTTGTGAGGTTGGTGGGGCTGAGACTTCTGAAGAACTGTGACCAGGCCAAGGTCACCCCCGCAGGCTTCATGTGTTGGAGTGGGGTGGGGGGATCCAGTTTGCCAGATTAAGAGTCCACTGCTGAAGTAAAGGAGTGGGAAATCAAACCCAGTTAGAATCCACCTGCTCTTAACCACAACACCATGCTGGCTCTTTTTATAACACCATGCTGGCTCTCCTTATAAGAAAACTCACACAGGCTGTATAAAACAGTTAAACACATTTTCATAGTTCCCTTTCAAGAAGTGCACTAATTGGTAAAGAAAGCTGGGAAAGTACCAATTAGCCACTGTATGGCAGTCATCTACCATAATGTGTCACCTCAGCTGTATTCAGTTGTGCATTTACACACACATGTAAACCTTCATCCCCTTTGGAGATCAATTAATTTATCATCAGCAAAGGACAGAAGCGGCAATGTTTGGAATTAAACACAGAGATTAAATTTGCTGTGCCTTACCAATAACTTCAAGAAGGGCCAAAAACCCACTGTGTGGTATGACGTGGATTATTATTGTATTGATATGCTGATAATCATAGTTGACTGGAACACAAAAGTAGGAAACAAAGCAGAATCAAATATTGCTGGCGGATTTGGTCTAGGAATGTGAAATGAAGCAGAAGAGCTATACATAGAATTTTGTGAGGTTAACAATAAAGAAAAGGTAGGGAAAATACACTGAAGAATTATATGGAAAATAAGAAAGGAAAACAGATTCCTTCTAAGAAGAATATTTTGAAGAAGAATCTGCAGGTTTGAACAGTGAAATGAAAGCTGCACTGAGAGCAATTTGGAGAAACAAATACCCAGAAGCAGATGGGATATCAATAGAAATATTCCAAGCCACAGAAACTGGGTTCATCAAAATCTTGACAACAGTATGCCAACGAATATGGAAACCAAAACAATGGCTACATACTGGAAAGGGTCAATTTACATTCCACTTCCCCCAAAAAAAGATGTCAGAGGTTTAGCGGGTTCTCTGAATCCCCAGCTTTTCTTTTCTTTTTAAGTCTCTATTTTCCTTCCCTTGTGGAGATGTAAGCCAAAAGGCATAATTCTGCAAGTGAAGGAACTGGAAACTTTTTTTTTAATGAAAGGTGTTAATTCTAAGTCTAATTTTTCTCTTGATATTTTATCAGTATATCAATATAAAATATTTAAAAATAAAAAATGAAATTATTCATCTTTACGGTGAAGGGAGTGGAACAGAGGGAATGGTTTGATGAGTAGTTTGAAGAACTGTGGGCTGGAGGCAGTGGTGGGATTCAAATAATTTAACAACTGGTTTCAGTGGTGGGATTTAAATAATGTAACAAGCAGTTGTTTACAAAAGGCATTTTAACAACTTTCTGCCGAAGTGGTGCGAACCTGCTGAATCCCACCACTGGCTGGAGGTGAGTGTGAGAAAAAAGGACAAATATTATGCACAAGAAAAGGAAACCAGACCATTTCCGCATGGCCACGATCGGGGGTGCGTCGGAATATACAACGCCGACGCACACACCCCCGGGACCGTTCGCACGAATGGTCCCAGTAGGGGCGGGGAAGACGGCGCAGGGCTGCACCATCGCCCGAACGCCTTATCTTCCCTCCGACCTTCCGGTGAGTCGCCCAGGCCAGGGGACACGCCCCCCTGCCCTGCACGACAGCTCTGGAGTCGCAGGGCAGGGGTGTGTGTCCCCAGGCCTGGACAACGCGTCGGAAGGTCAGAGGGAAGGGAAGGCGTTCAGGAAAGGGGGATGGCGCCGTCCAGCCACTGCCATTTGCAGTGGTTGGAAGCCGCTGTTTCCGAAATACCTTGCCCAGGGAGCAAGGTTTGGAAACAGCGGCTTCATGCCACTTGGGGGTTGTGAGGCCGCTGCTGCTGTGATGTGGCAGTAGTGGCCGTGAGAACCCCTCCCCAGGGACACTGTTTTTAGCGTTCCTGGGTCGCTGTATTCCGCCCATGCGGAAACAACCTCAGTATTGGCTTCCAGAAAGAGATTAAGGTAAAAGTGATCTCAAAGGAACTGAAAAAATGGGGGTGGGGGAAATGAACAAAAAACCCAAAAACAAAGTGAAAACTAAAGGCACAAAAACGCGTGCAAAAATTGAGGGACTAAACTGAAGCAATCTGGGCCATATCTGACCCCCCCCCCTTTAAAAAAATGATTAAAAGCCCTGTAATTCATATGTACAGTTCTCAGAGTAAACTATCCATATCACATCTAAATTCCAAGTCACCGAGAATGAATTGGGTCTTGTAATCTGCTAAAGAATCTCTGGTTTTCTTTGGTAATTGACAGCACCATCCTAAACAGTTACACCCATCTAATCTTATTGACTTCTGAGGATTTAGAAGAGAGTTAATTCATGTCAGGATTGTACAGCACTTTCTTCAGCCTTTAGGCAAAATGCAAGATTTTACAACGTTAGATGTGGAAATATGTTTCAGAGTTGATGAGGCTGCGGCCTTTTGAAGCACATGACTTTGTTCCAAATGCCTGTGGGAGTCCTGTGAATGAAGTAACTCTTTACCACTCCCTGAAGTATTTCTAGTAGGTCTCTCAAATGTCATCCTTTAGCAGAAATGTTTAGAGAACAACAGTGTTACAAAGTGCAAGCGGTCTGTCATGGCTTGCTGGGGGTTTAATGGATATTTGCATTTCCTGATTTCACTGCCTTCTCAGCATCCCCTTTCCTATGCATTTTTCCTCATGGATCTATCATGAAGTTGGCAATTCTTGTCTACCAATTATGCAGACAGGAGTCACTGGAGTATGTGAGACATCTCTACACTGTTTTTCTGGAGCAGATGGCTTAAGATTCTTTCACAGCACAGCACAGCACAGCACAGATTCTTTCACAGTCCCTTAGTCAATTTCTATTTTATCTACCTCTTTCTCTCATGCTCAGTTGCATCTTCCCCACCTTTCTTTATTTACTTCACTTGTACCCTGCCTTTCTCCCCAGTGGGAACCCAAAGTGACTTGTATCATTCTGCAGCCAGTTCACTGACCCTACAGGCCCTTAGTCAACTTCTGTTCTATCTACCTCTTTCTCTCATGCTCATTCTTTATTTCCTTCATTTGTACCTTGCCTTTCTCCCCAGTGGGAACCCAAAGTGACTTACACAGAGGCGTAGCAAGGGGGGAAAGTGCCCAGTGCACCAGTGCGTCCTCCACCTTGCCCGCTCCAGAACGCCCCTGCCCCGCCATGGAATGCCCCTGCCCCCGGAACACCCTCGCCACGCCCCCACAGGGGTGCGCGCCCAGTGCATTGCGCTCCCCCCTGTCCCCTTGGAGCTACACCTCTGGACTTACATTATTCTTCTCTCTTCTATTCTATCCTCACAGCAACTTTTGAACTAGGCTGAGATAGTATGATTGGCTCAAGGTCACCTAGGGAGCTTCCATAGCATTCAGACCCAGGTCTTCCAGACACTAGCCTAATACTCTTAACCACCACACCACAATATCAACTGCAAATATCAACTGCCTCCTTTTCCCTAAGCAGCCCTAAATGCCCCCCATACAATTCTCACAGCAGCATTTGAGCAAGTGTTTGGGGCTGCAAAAAATCATGCTTTGCAGAAGGGAAATCTTTCCATTCCATTCAGATTCAAGCCAGGGTCATCCAGAGCAGGCTGAGTCTAGATTTTAGTCTGCCAAAATGCACCAGACCTGGATGATCTGGGTAGGAGAGAAACAAATGAGGGTTCAAAAGTGTGTGGGGGGCATCGTTTTTGTAAATGCTTTCACTGCTTCAAAAGCTCTTTGGATCACCCAACTGGAACTTGCCAATGAAGTTTTTTTTAAAAAAAAACTGGTCTTGTTTCGAAATTTAGATGTGAGTGGGTAGGATAGATAAGCAGGAACATGATAAGCAGACAAAGGAAGCTTTCCTCTTTGCTTGTATCTGTGTGCCAAAAAGAAGCACACCTGCTCATTGATTTTTATCAGGCTCTTCTTAAAGATATAGAAGCAAGTTTGTTCATAACTGGTGGTACCAGACAAAGGAACTGAAGCCCGTTCATCCAAATCATGACATATTATCCTGGACTGCTGTCAAGTGACCTTTTAATGGTCAGGTATGTCACACAGGAGAGGTACAGTTCAAGTGTTCATGTTCCTGCTGTTGCTTTGAAACAGTTGTATTCTAAGTTTGTTATTGACAGGAGTAAAAGAAATTGACTACATTGACTACATTTTGACAGCCATTATCAAAACCGCCTCTTTCATGCATTATTCTTTTGCAGAGGCCAGCCTAATGGGGTGGATTCAACCTCTATTTTTTCCATTCTCTGAACAAGATATTTAATCTTAGACAAACTGGAACTTCTGACATTTAATTTTTCTTAAAAATCAATCACAGTATCAGTTGGGGTGTATGGCCAATCTGGATCAGGGTCACAGCACAAGCAAAAGCATGCTAACTCTTCCTGGGCTGTTTCCCCCCTCAGAAGTGTCCCTTCTGTACAGTATGGGACAAGATACGGACAGTATGGGTGTATTTTTCCCTCCCAGGCTTAAAGTCAACCAAGGGGACAAGTGTTTGTGTCAAAAGAAATAATGAAGGGAGGCGGGGAGTTGCCAGAGCTGACAGCATCCCATGAAGTGTAGCCCTAGAAATGAGACGTAAGTTTGTTGTGCAGTCTTTTATTAGTCTATAGCATTTTTATCCCACACTTCCACCAAGGAGCTCTTATAATTGACACTGAGTTGCTATGACCCCTAGTGGCTTTAACAGAGCAATATGCTGGGTTTTGAAGGCTGATACAGCGATGAGGCAGCATGGATGTGAATCAAAGAAACAAGAGAAACCTGTTTTTGGTTTAGTACTTTTTTATTACACCTTTCTTCCAGAAAATTCAGAGTAGGAATACATAATTTTCCCCCCTGTTTTATCTTCATAACAAATCTGGGAGGTAAGTTAGGTTGAGAGAGCAAGGGGTATCCTCCATATCTGTACCCATGGTTCGGTGCATGCAAATTAATATTACATGTATTGTCGAAGGTTTTCATGGCCAGAATCACTAGGATGTTGTGGGTTTTCCAGGTTGCATGGCCGTGTTCCAGTATTTTCTCCGGACATTTCACCTGCATGCCAGCCACAGATGCAGGTGAAACATCAGGAGAAAATACTACTGGAACATACAACCCAGAAAACCCACAACATCCTAGTATTACATGTGCCATTCCTAAAAAAAGGTACTAAAAAAGCTGGCGCAGCATGCAAAGCCCCTGTCAGATCCTCAGCCATAGCATCAAAATCATCTTTTTGAAAGGTAGGAATGGGGAAGCAGAGATCCGGAGTCAGTTCCCTCATAAGTCCTAAACCGAAAATTCAGAAAATTTCAAAAACTTCGGTAGCAAATAGTTCCACTAAATGCAGTACAGGAGCAGCACACAGTGGCAACAGAGAGGCACTGAAGAAAGAGCACGAGGGAGGGGGGAAGGAAGGGGTGGGACTGTTGCGTGTGAGCAGGTCTCTTCTGTTCCTGCTCAGATATTTGAAAATTTGTACCCACCAATATATTTAAAAATACTAGCATGCTTCCATAGCACCTCAGACATTTTCTCCTGTGAGACTATGCAGTGACACAAAAAGTATAGCAGGAAGAGTCTGCTGGAATACCCACAGATTTACTTAGCAGGTCTACTTTGTAATCACATTTTGACATAATGTGGGGCATAATCCTAGAAATGTGTTCTTGGGACTGGACCCAAGGGACCAAGCTAGACATATTGTTTTTAAGTATTCTGAGTATTCTGGGCCCCAGAAGCAGCAGAAATGGAAAATAACCCTTACACGGCTTGGTTAAGAGCAGCAGACTCTAATCTGGAGAACCAGGTTTGTTTCCTCACTCCTCCACATGAAGCCTGCTTGGGCCAGACTTAGTTCTCTCAGAATTCTCTCAGTCCACCTAACTCACAAGGTGCCTGTTGTGTGGAGGAGAACGGAAGGCAATTGTAAGCCACTGAGACTCCTTAAAGATAGAGAAAAACAGGGCATAAAACCCAACTCTTCTTTTTCCCAGTAGCACTTCTTCAGAATTTAAAAATGGCTGCAGCTCTTCATTCCCTGCAGCAGCATTCTAAATTCAAGGGAGCTCTCTTTTATTTCTGACATTAGCCATAAACCAGACCCAATCTTTTTATTTAAAAAAACCCAGCATGTCTAGTTTGGCCCTAACAGAGCAAACCTAAACAGTTACACCCTTCTAAGGGTGTAACCATAATAATGCAATCCTATGTAGAGTTATTCCAGCCTATCCTCACAGTGGAATTAGACTGGGTTAATTTGGTTTAAGATTGCACTATCAATCTCTTGCCATATAGGACAAGAAACAAAAGCACCGTTCAGAGGTCTTCTGGCATGTACTAAACTAGTGTTGTTTTTGAAATCATAAAAGAGGAACCTTTTGTTTCAAGTATACCACCTGAAAAACAATATCTGTGTCACTATGGTGAGACCCAGAGAAATGGATGAGGACAGTGTAAATATTGTAAAACCTCTGAAACACAGTTGGCCCTGATCCAAGAAGTACTCTCATGAATTTTCTTTCCGGTGCAAAATTACAGCTAATGAGAGGTATCAAAAAGACTGCAGTGAATATGCTGGTTACATGTCAAGTATCAGAACAAAAAACACATAGTCTGACTTCCTTTCCTGGAAACTTTGTTGAATCCTCAGCAGCAGGAGCAATGTGCCTTTCCAGAGTACAAAGAACAGATACACAAAGGTCATCCTGAGAGGGGGGAAAAACATTTTCCTTTATGCCCCCCCTCAGAGGCGTAGCTAGGGAAAATGGAGCCAGGTGCAAAATCTAAGTTTTGCTGCCCCCACCCGCCCTCCATGTTCATTTGTGTTTTTGTATTTTTAGTGTTTTTTTCAGTTTGTGGCCTACAGGGGGCGCAGTTTCTAGGCTAGCAGCATCAAAATTTCAGGGTATCTTTAGGAGACTCTCCTGATGATACCAGCCAGGTTTGGTGAAGTTTGGTTCAGGGGGTCCAAAGTTATGAACTCTCAAAGGTGTAGCCCCCATCTCCTTTTATCTCCCATTGGAAACAATGGGGGATGGGAGCACCCCCTTTGGGAGTCCATAACTTTGGACCCTCTGAATCAAACCTCACGTAACTTGGGTGGTATCATCAAGAGAGTCCCCCAAAAACCCTGAATTTTTGGTACAGTTAGCCCAAAAACTGCTCCCTCTGCAGGCCAAAAACTGATAAACACTAAAAAATACAAAAAACAAATCTGAAATTTTTGCTGCCCCCTCCCCCCCGGCGTGCGTCTGGTGCAACATGTACCCTCCGTCCCCTTGTAGCTCCACATCTGTATGCCCCTGTAATCCTTCACAACCCTCGCTACATAGATCCCTCTCCTAAATTATCTTTTCCAGTGGAAGAGTTGGCAGTGATTCAAGTCAATAAATGTTAAGGTTTTTAAACAAAAAAGAAAACAATCAAGGTTTCATGGTCTCCGGGAGTTCTCCTGAAATTATAACTGGTCTACAAACAGCAGAGGTCAATTTCCCTGGAGAAAATGGCTACGTTGGAAGGTTGACTGTATGGTTGTATACCCTGGTGACTGACCTGTCTGTGCTCTCTGATGTTTTGTTCCCTGGGTCTTAAATTCTACACTTTCTCAGAGAAATGAAATAACATGGTAAACAGAAAAGAACATGGGTTACACCTCCTCCATGCTATGGTTATCTCTTTGAAACAACCGAAACCTTGGTACCATGTTTGGAAAATCTTTTTATTTCACTCTTCTCCAAGGAATTCAGGGTACCAGAAATCTTTTCACCCACATTTCCTTCACAACGACCCAGAAAGGTAGATTAAACTGAGGGAGAGAGTGGCTGATCCAAAGTCACCAAGTGATCTTTCCTCTTGGAGATTCTGCACAGCCAATCTAAGGAGGCAAAAAGCCCCTCTTGGGGGTGGAGGTTCACACAGAACACTCTCCCAAAATGGGTCGAATCTGTTTTAGAAAGCCCAACCCAGGTTAAACAAAGATTGCTAAACAAGTGATCTTTTCCCTGTAACCAGAGTTTCAAATGCTTCATGCTTGCCTGTACAAACTATGGCAGCAAGAAGCACCCAATTTCCCCCCTTCCATCCACCATTTCAGTGAATTATCTAGAGATTCTCTAGAGAATCCACTCAAACGGCAGCCGCCATGTTCAGATGGGGGAGATTCTCAGTTGCAAGGGAATGAATCTCTGGCCACCCACCATTCCAAAGTCCCAAGCACAAGGTGAGGTAGGGGTTTTACTTTTTCTTTTCTTTTCTTGCCTGGGCTCTGCATGGCTACAGAGGTCCCATAGAGGCCTCCATAGCTACACATGCATCTCGGGAAAGAAAAAAAAAGCATCCCTGGGCAAAGGAGCCACAGTTTGCTGAGGCTTCCTGAATGGGTGAGCTTTTTATGTGCAAGAGGGAGAGGGGAAAACGGGTTCATTCATAAGAACATAAGAACAAGCCAGCTGGATCAGACCAAAGTCCATCTAGTACAGCTCTCTGCTACTCGCAGTGGCCCACCAGGTGCATTTGGGAGTTCACATGTAGGATGTGAACGCAATGGCCTTCTGCGGCTGTTGCTCCCCATCACCTGGTCTGTTAAGGCATTTGCAATCTCAGATCAAAGAGGATCAAGATTGGTAGCCATAAATCGACTTCTCCTCCATAAATCTGTCCAAGCCCCTTTTAAAGCTATCCAGGTTAGTGGCCATCACCACCTCCTGTGGCAGCATATTCCAAACACCAATCACACGTTGCGTGAAGAAGTGTTTCCTTTTATTAGTCCTAATTCTTCCCCCCAGCATTTTCAATGAATGCCCCCTGGTTCTAGTATTGTGAGAAAGAGAGAAAAATTTCTCTCTGTCCACATTTTCTACCCCATGCATAATTTTGTAGACTTCAATCACATCCCCCCTCAGCCGCCTCCTCTCCAAACTAAAAGAGTCCCAAACGCTGCAGCCTCTCCCTCATAGGGAAAGGTGCTCCAGTCCCTCAATCATCCTTTTGTTGCCCTTCTCTGCACTTCTTTTTCTATCTCCTCAATATCCCTTTTTTGAGATGCGTGACCAGAACTGGACACAAGGTACTCCAAGTCGCGGTCGCATCTTCACTGCTTTTTCTATATATAAAGGGCACTTGACAAATCTTTGCAGTTTTATTATCAATTCCTTTTCTAATGATCCCCAGCATAGAGTTTGCCTTTTTCACAGCTGCCATGCATTGAGTTGACATTCCCATGGAACTATCAACTAAGATGCCCAAATCCCTTTCCTGGTCTGTGACTGATAGCACTGACCCCTGTAGCGTGTATGTGAAGTTTGGATTTTTTGCCCCTATGTGCATCACTTTACATTTTGCTACATTGAACTGCATTTGCCATTTCTGAACCCACTCACCTAATTTATCAAGGTCCGCTTGGAGCTCTTTGCAATCCTTTGTGGTTCTCACCACCCTACCTAATTTGGTATCATCTGCAAACTTGGCCACCATGCTACCCACCCCTACTTCCAATTTATGAATAGGTTAAAGAGCACTGGTCCCAAAACAGATCTTTGGGGGACACCACTCCCGACATCTCTCCATTGTGAGAACTTCCCATTTACACCCACTCTTTGTTTCCTGTTTCTCAACCAGTTTTTAATCCATAGGAGGACTTCCCCTCTTATTCCTTCATTGCTGAGTTTTCTCAACAGTCTCTGGTGAGGAACTTTGTCAAAAGCCTTTTGGAAATCCAAGTAGACAATGTCCACCGGTTCACCCCTGTCCCCGAGTTAGACTTGTTATGAATGAGCTGTGCGGAAAGGGCCTCTGTTAAGCACCTGAGATCTTTATTATGATGATCACCAGGTGACTTTGGATCAACCACTCTCAGTTTAATCCACCTCAAGTTCACTACTGGTTCTGGCACTGCCAATAATCTTTCTTAAATCTTTTCTCTTCAGCGTCTGAATGTCTTCTGTTGTCTCCTCAAATAAATGTAATTTTATTTCCCTAGCTCTAAAACTTATCTCTTTATATCAACAAATTCAAGGATAAGCAGAATAAACATAATATTACCAGTTTTCAGTTTTCAATTTTTTTTGTAACTTTGGCTGCTTCTAAATGAGGATTTGACTCCCACATAGAAAGCAGGAAAGCTTTGAATTAATGGGGGAAGTGCACATGATGTCACGTCACAGTGTTCCCAGGTTTTCCTTTCTAAACTGATTTTTAAAAACTATTTTAATATGACTCAAATGCAAATCCGCAGAATGGGTGCAAAGGAATGTCCGCATGAGCATTCCTTTCAACAAAACTATGGGGCAGCTCACACACCAATCGCATTCTTTAGCATGTTATAGGATTTCCCCCTTAACCTGTACTGGGTTGAAGCAAAAGGTTGAAGCAAAAAGTACTTGGTTGAAGCAAAGACTATGGGAGTGGCGGGGGTGGAGGGGGGAGGTTCCTGGTGTGACTGCTGTTGCATTTGTGCAACAAGGGGAGGAGCAGTTGGGGCCGTGGATGATATTGTGACTTTTTGACTATACTTAGGAGATCCCTGTTGCCTTGTTTTTCCACGTTAACATGTCAATTGCAGTCATCCCAGTTCAGGCAGACTGAAATCTAGCTACAAAAACTTGATCTGTAACTTCTGTCTGCCTTGAATGTTTAGAGAATACAATAATTTAAACAGTTATTTTCCAGATCTATAGATCACACAAGTTATTTATGAGTGAAGAGTAGCTTCACTACATCCGTTGGCTTCTCTTTCTATATGTGAACAATCTTGCACTGGAGTATATCTACATGTGGAGTGAAGTGTTTGCCTAATAAAATATTTGTGTTTTCCTTTGTCACTTTCCTCTGCTATACGAGCTCATATGTTTCCAGACCCCTTTATTCCATTTTCCCATTCCACCATACATATTTATAGTCAGAAACCAATGTATACTTTTAAAAAATTATTCTTCTCCATCTGCATAGTTTAAGGAGGAAAGGAACAATGTATCATTGTTTTTCCTTGTACACAGGATACAGTGGCTGACTGGTGCCAAGCAGATGTTAGACATTAAAATAACTGCATGTTACAGTTGATCAAGGTTGTGCATCACACTATGTGATTCTCTCTGCTTTTTTTAAATAGAAAACTCAATGTAGAAATCTAACTTTATATTGTACAATTAAAGATATTTTGCATGTTTTGTGGCACGTCCAGGTACACAGGTAGATACTGTGCAAAATACACCAATTGCAAATGAGTCCATAGAAACAAGCAGAGAGCAGCAATTGGCTATAGCTGGTACATATCCACTGTGTGCTGAGACTGCCTGGATGGCCACATAATGACTCAATTACTCATAATTACAGTAACATTGACACAATTCATTGAACTGCTTTCGCTGTGGCCATTTGTGGTATTCTGAAGGCCACTGTTTGCTTCAAAATTGCAATAGTTGTGGAAATTCCGGAGATAATCATGTTGTTGCTTTGATAATTAATTTTACAACACCCCATGTGCAAAATTTGACTGGCCTATACTTCTAAGTCATTTACAATCTAAGATAAGTTGTGCCTGATGGGGAGAGTGATATGTGAAAGGAAAAGAAGAGTGAAGGGGTAGACAAAGATATTATGCAGTTAATGTACTTAATGCTTTGTCCTGGTTGGCAATAAGCACCAGAGTCATACCCTGAGATTTCTCTGACTGAGAGAATAAGAAAAGGCATTAAAGAGATCAAGAGGCCTTCAAAGAATGGTAGAAGTTGGAGAATCAGACATTTCTGGTGGAGACATGATTTCAAAAGATAGGCAGGGCACTATGTTATAATGTATTGGAATAGGCAATGTCTGGTGTACAAAGAAAAGGAGAAAAGGGTACTGCATGGAGGAAGAAAGGATAATATAGTAAGGTCAACGCCATTTTGCCTCTTAAGTGCCATTCCTTGTCTGTCCCCATGGCCTTCTTTTAGTTGGCCGCCCAATCAGCACACTCAGTGACCCACTCACATACAGAAGCCAAGCCAAGCAAGCCAAAACTGAATTACAAGCAAAAGAGAAAGTGGCCCTTTGAGGCTGCTTACATACATTACAACACTTCCTAAGTGGAGAAGATGAACAGATATGTAACAAACAGGAGGACAGCTTGAAAGCACGCTCCTGAAAGAATTTGACATGGTAAGAGTCCAGAAGGAGAAAGTGGTATTCAGCATACCAAAATCAGAGTAGAAAACAGAGAGAACAGGAGCAGAGGTCGTTCTCTTTGAGAAAAAGATTTGTGCAAAGGCAGTTTTGACAGAGTGCAGATGGTAGATGCCAGACTGTTGAGAATCAAGACTGGAGTTGGAAGAAAGGAAGTCAAAACAGTGGGAGTCAATAGCCTGCTCCAGCAGCATGCTGTTCACTCCTGCTATCCTGACTTGTTCTCTTCCAACTCTGTGCTCAACCCTCAACACTCTTGACTCAAGAGTGAAGTTATAAAACAGAATGTCTCATGCAGTAATAAAATACACATAAAATATTTGCAAGGCAAATATTTCTGTCCTCTTCAAGGTTTTCCCCCTCAAGAGAAAAAATAAAGTGTGTGGACCTACAGAGAGAAAGAGCTTGATAAACATGATATTTTCCCGCCTTATTTTTCTGTACTCAGCTAATATAAATATTATTTTGCTGTCCAGACCTTCAACCATCAAAGATATTAAAGTGCAGTACAATGGTAAAGGCAAATATCTAGAAAGATAAATTGAGACGTTACCAGAGGAAGGGACTGCTAGGACGAATGATTTATTTAGGTTTTGCAAACTTTCCTTGGCTGCTATATCAAACACCCTTCTATCAGAAGTTTAATAGATGGAAGTCTCCATTACTGAGTTCTATTCTTGTAGCAACTTGAAGACCAGAACAATAACAAAATACAGGAACTGCGTCAACAACAAAATGTCCTAATAAACACAGTCTGCATTTTGAAGGTCACCAGATTATTAAATGAAACATGGGGCAAAATATACATGGACAGAGCGGGGCAGGGCGGGGGTCATAATTAGTCATAATTTTTACACATATATGTGTCACAATAACCTGTTATTCTTGTTTATTGGTTCTACAAACTAAAATCTATTTTCAGTACTCCAGACTTCCTTATAAATGTAAATAAAAACATATAGAATAAAACACATTAGAAATACAAAACCAAAATTTAAAATCTTTACTCAGGACAGTTACTAAATTTAACCAAATGAAATCCTAAATAAAACCATATTTACTGCCTAAAGATTAAAAGCGAGGGGTCTGAGCATATCTCCCTGGAGAAGTTGTTCCATAATCCTGAGGCTGCCACTGAAAATTTCTCCTGTATACTCACCAAACAAGTTTCTTTGTTGGGACAGTCAGGATGGCCTCTTCCTGGGCAGGATCACCCAGGATGAGGTTCAAGAGTTGATTGGTAGCCAGTGTAATTGCTGCAGTATCAAAGTCACATGCTGCCAGTTGCTGGTCCTGGCCAACAGTCTAGCTGCAGGGCTCTGCAGCCATCAAATATCCTTCAAGGATGGTTCAAAGTAGAGTACACTGCAATAGTCCAGCTTGTAACTAAGACATGATCACTGTGACCAGAGCTGACTGATCCAGGAATTGATGCAGTTTGATACACCAGCCAAAGCTTGGCAAAAGCACTCCAAACTACTACAGCCACTTGGTTTTCTAAAATGACCAGTATGTCAAGTAGCACTCACAAGCTACAAACCAGGCTTTCCAAGGGGAGCACAACCCTGTCCAAGAAAGAAGAGTTATCAAGTTCTATATCTGCCTTTCTTCTAATCCAGAGAATTTCTGTCTCACAAGAACTAAATGTCAGTTTATTCACCCTCATTCCACCCATTACTGGCTCCAAGCACTAGATCAGAACATCAATAGCATCTTTGGAATTAGGTGGAAAAGAAAAGTAGAAATGGGTATTATCTGCATATTTGTGACACTGCAGCCCAATCCTCCTGATGACCTCTCCCAGGGGCTTCACATAGGTATTAAATAGCACTGGAATAAAATTGAACCCCTTGAAATCCACAAGCCAATGGCCATGGGGCACAGCAAGAGTCCCCAGCACTATCCTACAAAGCCACCATCCCAGAAAGAACTCAGACCACCATAACACAATATCCCCAATCTCACTGCCAAGAAATGGTTCATAGGATACTGTGGTGACGGAGTTAAAAATGATAGTCTTGCGAGATCTAAAAGAACAAGCAGAATCACACACACCCTTTCTAGTTCTCAGTAGAGGTAATCAACCAAGATGATTAGAGCAGTTTCTGTTCCTAACTCCAGTCTGAAGCCAAATTGAAATGGATCCTGAAAATCGCTCTCTTCTAAGAGCTCTTAGAGTTGAGAAGCATCCAGCCACTCAAGCAACTTGCCCAAAGATGGAAGATTGGACACTGGCTAAAAGTTTCACAACATAATACAGTTTAGGCAGGGTTTAAAAAAACAAAAAAACCAGTGCAATCACTGCCTCCTTGAGCACAGGTGGTACAACTCCTGCTCTCAAGGAAGCATTTAACACTCCCTTTATCAATTCAGCCAGCCACCCTCTGGCAGCTTTTATCAACTAGGAAAAGCAAGAATCAAAACCATAAGTGGCAGGTCTCACTTTAATAAGGATCTTATCCACATCATTGGCCACGACAAGGTGAAATGTATCCTTATAAATCAAACAAACATGTACCAACAGTACATTATCTGGCATATAACCAGAGCAGATCTGGGCAATTTTGTCTGCAAAGCGAGTCATGCATAGATCACAGTGGATCACTGTGTGGTCAGGGTCCAATGCCCAGGGCTAAATAATATTATATTTAAATGCTATTTCTGCTTGAATACCTCCCTGCATTTGGAAAGCAAGCACATCAGAGATAGAAGGGAAGAAACCTTCTCACTTAAGCTTTCTACATGCAGGAAAGCATTGTATTGTTTTTTTTAGAGATAAGGGAGTATTTAAAATTTGTTGCTTCTTCAATTTGAAGCCTGAAATGGAATAAGATAGATTAAGATGTCCTATGTACAATTCCTGTATTATTCTGTATGTTTGTACATATGTATCAATGTATGTATAGATACATATTTAGGAGGACTGTTGAAGACCTTTACTGTCCCTCCCCAGAGTGACTTTGTCCATCATAGTGATGGCAGGTATTTCCACAATATGAAGCAGAACCAAGGAAAGCTTCAAGATATCCTTACATGACCTTAGCAAATCCTCCTGGGAGAAACAACATGGTATATGCTTGTTCTAGGCATGTGTGTGAACAATGGAAAAGGCATTCCTGAATAATTCCTTAAAAATATTGTTGTATTCAAAAGAACTTGTGTTGCTCTTAATGGGATTTTTCTGGCATATATTTTTCAGGGATCCCAGCTTTGATGTATGGGAAGGAAGGAATCTATCACACAGAACATGTTTTATTTACATTAACTTCAATTGCTTCTTAAGATGCCAGAGCAAAACAAACACCACCTATCTATATCCAAGGGCCTGGCCACATCAGAAGTATATACCACATCAAAGACTCAGTCAAGAATCACATGCTTAGTCCATTAGAACAAAATTCACAGGAAGCATATAATGATAACGTTCATAGGAAAGTATGTGAACTTTTATTATTTTTACTGATCCTAGAAAAGGAATGGACATCTCTCAATTTAAACAAATTATAATCAAAACATTTTTAGAGTTACTCAAGCAAGCAATAAAGTAAAAAAGAAAAATGCTGCCAATTCAGTGGGAACATTTTGTCATCTCAGAAACACAGAAGATAATAATGCAAATTACCATCAAACGAAATTTGGTTTATGAAACTGAAAGATAAAACCATTGGGGAGGGGGACCTAGAATTTTTCAGGTAAAAATAAATTCAGATACAAAATCAAAACACAGAGAAAAAAATTAATTTTTTCCTCTAATTGGGCTATGTGGAACAGAAATCTAACAAAGGCGATGAGAGAAGAAACAGGTTTGAAAACTATCTCTACACAGTATAAACAAGAAGACAAATGACACACAAAAGCAGCAAAAATAAAACAGCATCAGATTATATAAAATAAAATGATCAGAACTTTCATGGCTTAGAAATTAAATTGAGCCATTAAATGTATTAAAAACAACAGTTCTTCTATAGTTTGTACTCTTTTTTCAAACAGTATCTATATTTGTGCATTCAAAAGTTTTAACATTTTGGCAAGATGTGTTTAATAACTTGATTTGGCTTGGCAAAAGATCTAAATGAAAAAATGATGTTCTTAGAAGAGAGAAAACATCCAGAGAGTTGTCCTCCCACATTTTGAATTTTTAATCATGTAACAGATAATCTGAAAATGTGTTTATTAATTTTATAAAAATATATGTACTCCACTTGCTCCAACCACAAAAAATGAAGGCTCAATATGGATAACAAAAGTGGTTACCAAGTTGTATTCAACAAACATAGTTAAAACAGTTCATACACCACCAGAAAAATACTGGTTTTGTTTTAAGCAGATATACTTAGAAGAAAGTGAACAAAGACTCTCCTGGGCTCAATAATTGATAGACTTCAATTTGAAAGCAATTCATTTCTAGACTAATGTGTAACTAATTCATTACTAATAGTACTTTCAGTATCTTTATTCCTGGCAAGGAGAGTGCCTCAAGAGTTGGAAGAGTAAATTTACTGACCAGTTTTTTTATGGTACTGAAGATGATGTCCTTTTAATGAAGGAGGGGCTAACAGTTGAAATAGTTGAAGCCCCATATATGAAGCCCCAACACTTTTAATGTAATGATACTGTTGTAGAACAGATTTATGCAAGTTTAACTTCATGTTTATATCAACATGTGTTCTTCAGGGGCCATATACCAAATGTTGATGTTGGTTAGAACATAAGATATGTCTTGGTTAGATCAGTGGCCCATCTTATCCTACGTTATTTTTCACAAAAGTCAACCAATTGATCTAGAGGGGCAACAAACAGGGCACAAAAGCGAAGTTTTCCCCTTGATGTTGCCCTCCAGAACTGGCATTCAGTGGCATTTTGGTTACTTTGCTACCCCAGATACCCTCTTAAGTGTTTACTCCCTCACCTACCCCATCCCAAAACATCTAACTTCCATCCACAAGAAGCCCGGTGGGAAACAGTTGACAGGAATTTTTTAACTGTATTTCAACTTTGTCATGGAACTTCCAAACCTGATAGTTGAACAGACTAACTTACTTTGCACATTGCTTTTAATATCTGTCAAGCCTTAGCTTGTACTGCCTGAACTTTGATGTAAAGCTAATATGAATACTTGATCATTACTAATGCTTGTTATTTCTCATCCTTCCGGCTTCCCTTTTAAGGTCACGAGAGGGGATGTTGTTCAGTAGTAGACAATATTGTTTGCAGGAGATCTGAGATTTAGTCCTTTCAGATTAAAAAAACGTTAGTTGGCAAATGTTAAGAAAAACCTTACTGAGACTATGGGGAGCCATCACACGTCCATGGAGAAAGATGGATCAATGGTCTGACACAATGGTGGGATCCAAAAATTTTAGTAACAGGTTCCCATGGTGGTGGGATTCAAACAGTGGCGTAGCACCATTGGGGCTGGGCGGGGCACGACGGGGGCGTGGCCCGGCATTCCGGGGGCGGGGCATTGATGATTTCTCTGTTACTATAAAAAACTCTTACTGTAAAAAAAAGTTCCTAATTTCCAGCTGGTCTCTTTCTGTCCATAATTCAAACTCATTATAGCAAGTCCTATCGTCTACTGCCAACAGAAACAACTACTTCTCCTCTAATTGACTGCCTGTCAAATACTTAATACTTTCAAATACTTAATTTTGTTTCTAGAAATCAAAAGAAGGATACTTTCCTGAAACAAGGAACTTTACCATATTACTAAAACATGTTTTTAAAACAGCCCCACAGGGAGAATTATCTCCCATTTTCTACCTTCGCTAACCAGCCACATAGGAAACAACAGGGCTTTATGATTTTTGGACCTAATGGGATTTCTAATGGAAAAGCAGACCCAATTAGTAACCCCCTCTCGGCACACACAAATAATTAGTAACCCCCTCTCGGGAACTGGTAAGAACCTGCTGGATCCCACCTCTGGTCTGACACAATAATCCACACATTAAGGAGTCTGCATGCTACCCACCATGAACTTCTGACAGCTGGATCCTGGAGGTTCCCTATTGGAAACTTAATTTCTACTCATGCACAAGCACGATTCAGATTTAGACTGTGGCTCACAAGGAGAAGAAGCTGAAGTGCAGTTTTTTAAAATTCGAAATGGCTCCAAGAGCTATTATTTCCCAATGGAGGAAATGTACATGTTCCTATAACCATACATACGTTTCCTAAGTGGGCAATTTGTGAATCAGCCCTCGGTTCAAGGCAGCTGCATATGTCTTCATTTGGTCCAAATGACAGCATGAATATTTTCAGTGCCAAACTATAATGTAGAAACAACACCATGAAATGTTACACATATGCTGCTAATACAAAACACTGTTGCAGGAATATGAGTGAAATGCTGTCCAAGGTATGGATAAAGCTGGTTTAAATTAAAATGTTCAGCTTAACTGCTCTCTGTATCTCATAGAATCCCATAGAATTATTCAGTGACAGTCTCTGTCTGTCCATCTGTCTCTCTCACACACACAAATTGGATATCTGTTATTTGGAAAATCAATGTAAATAAGGCACTGGCTGATACTGAGAACACAGCATATGCCATAAATGATTTTATGATTGTTAAGTACCAATCTATTTAGCTTTTAAGATAACCATTTAGTGTTGGTTTGACAGCATTAAATAATCTGTCCTGGGCCTTTTTAATTAATTCAGGAAGCAGTGGGGGAGAGAATTATTTGACATCAGGAGAGTTTGCATTCTTGCTGCAGAGCAACAATAGATATAAACTACAGACCAGTAAAATTAAACACTTTCAATAACATTAAGAAGAACTGGATTAGAATTGCTTCAGTCTTGCCCTTTGAAATTAAAGGCATAACACATTGGTGACTGCATGATGCTCATTTTCTCTGAATCGTTGTGGCAAAATAGGCTTTGAAATGCAAAGTGTTTCAGTAGATATTTTCCAAACAAAAGTCAATCGCAGTTCACATCTTTTTCAAAAAAAAGAATAACATTCCTGGAAATGAACTCTTCAGTAAGCTAAATCAATCCCATATGAACAAAACCCAAAATGATAGCTTTGTGGGAGGGGCTACTTTTTTCCTTTCCTGCTAAACTTTGAGAGTAACTATTTCTCAAAGGATAGAACTTCACAAATAAATGACGGAAGGAATCCACTGATCCCTGTTGATTTCCATATGCTAAGATAGGACCTGAATAGCAGAAGGATCTATAAATTAACTGGCATAATCCAGAGTAAAGCGTATCACAAACCAAGGGCATTTCAGAACTGAATCCAGGCAATGAATATTGCAGAAAAACAATACATTTTTGAACTACACAGTAAGATAAATATCAGACAATAATTAATTTAGCATGGAGAAAAGTTGTAGTTTTTGTTATTGAGACCTTCAAACTAGTACAAAGCCTTCAAATGAACTTTCACATCAGCTGGGGCGTACTGCCCATGGGGACATGTGGGGACAAATGTCCCTGGGGAATGACCATTTGTCACTTGGGGGTGGAAAATCATTCCCACACCCCTCTTCTTTCTCTAGTGTCCAGAACTGGGAGCAGCCATGCTGCCCCAGCTCTCACCCGGTGCCCCTGCAAGGCCAAATGGGACTTATCTGAAGCCAAAGGGCCCACCGCTGGAGAAGAGGAGCCGGAGAAGGGAGAGGCCAGGAATACCACAGCTCGACGCAGCAGTACCATGTGGGGGGGCAGACTCCTTGCAGGGCCCCAGCCTAAGCCAGAAAGGGATGGGGCCCAGGGGAACCCAGACGGTGTGGCGATGAACCAGGCAAGGGGAATCACCCCTCCCCCCCATAGAGCCCAGGGCAAGAAATGAATTTTCTGCTTGGTGGTGTGGGGGGGAGGGGCGGAAAACTCATTTCTTGCCCCGAGCTCCATTTTTTGTCGATATGCCACTGCATATCAATTCCCTGAAACAACAGTACCACATCCAACTTCAAGTAGTGCCAACAATGGGAAGCAGGTAACTCCCACTATAGGCCTTCAGGTACAGATTCCTTCTGCCCTCCTCCATCCCACTATATCCATCCAAAACGCTGAAATCATACCTTATCCAACTTCAGGGCTCTTGAGTCCTCAACCCTCATTCCCCCTCCCTTGCAGCCATGCTTGGAGAAGACTTTACTGATTCCTGGTGACCCAGACCTGAAGCTTTATATTTAAAAACACATTTAGATTTAGCCACTCCTCTTTTTTCAAATGTTTTTTGTAAGCAACTCCTAGGAAATGAATACCTTCTATAATGGTTTAGAAACAAATACCTGGTTTAGGATCAGCCCTAATATTTCATTGTAGAAGAGAAAGAACTATTTAGTTATGGCAAATATGTATAAAAATGCTCTTTAAATATCTTGTTACCAGGTAATAATACACAGGAATAAATATTCTATTTCAAGAAAAACTTTTCAATATCTCCAAGTTAAACGCTTTCAGTGCCATTGGTTTTGTGATATACCTCAGTTAAGTGTATTAAAAATCTGTTCAAGACTTAAATACTTTCCTATGTCTTTGAAAAGGTAAGCAACATAAACAGAATGACTAGTCTTTTGAGTTTTCCATCATGACAAAGTAAGATACAGGAGAAAAAATTGGGCTCTTCTGAAACAGTCTGCAGCCTCCTGAGGGAATTTCAGGGAGCTAAGCAGAACAGCAACACTGGAACCGCAGCATCAGATGAAACCACCTTCATGCATATTGCAGGCAACAAAGGAAAGATGGCTGTCCCGATGTCATAAGAAATAAAGGAAATGCTTATAACAAAGCAAATGTGTGTAGGCAAGGATTCCAACTGATCCAGGCAGGAATGCAATTGAAAGAGCAATAGTGCTTCATTGGAACCATGGACTCAAGAGTCACAAAGAGCTATGTGTAGTTTTCAGTTTAGTCAGGCATAGCTGTGAGAATGTCATTCATCAACAAAAGCACCACCAATGTAAGATCATATTGATGCATGCCATTTGTTGCACCTGTCCCTTGCTTTTGTAATAGCTGTGAGAATGACATGACTTTAACAGTAGGTGATTAAACTACAGTGGGGTGATAAGAAAGTGCTAAGCTTCTAAGACATAAGACATACTGATGTTAAGGGATACCAATATTACATTTGGCCTGCCTACAGAGAATGTAATTAACAAGCTAGTCTTCTCCACTACCTAACGTATCTATACTTTTTCAGAACTTCATATAAGAAAAGACAAAAAAACACTTCCAAAAACTACTGCAGTTACAAGATCACATCTTATAATCAAATTTAATACTTCTCAAAATATGTATAACAGATTGGAAATTTAATTGAATACAGTACAGATTCTTTCGGGATGTGGGGAGACAAAAATGAGAAACAATACGGAGTGTTTCTAGCTTTATGCCTTGAACTGAACTGTCCATCAATCACCTCCCGATATAAAGGGCGGACCAGGGTCTTCATGCTTTCTTGTAAACTCGAGTGCATTTCACATTGTTCATGTCACATTCCTGGAAAACAAAGAAGGTTCACTCATAAGTCGTTCTGTCACTGTCTGTGGTGTGGAAACAGAGGCTACCAGAAACCCAACTATCCATGGCAGACACAGATAGTTTGTTCTCATTCTTCCTTCCACCATTTGAACATTGAAGTTGAAGGTTTGGGTGGTGGGAAACCTTTAATCACACTCCAGTTTGTTGTGGTGCACAGCAGGAACACATGAATGCTTGTGCTAGAAATGTACTTTATGTCACTATTGCTTATGATTTTGCATGGAATTGAGGGGTACACTCCACTTACCACAATCAGTTTCCCATCTACCACCTTCCTGGTTATCGTGGCCTCTTTACCATCCCATTTTTGGACCTGGGTTAACACATTATCGTCACCCAACGTTATAACGGTCTGCAAAAGGAATACAGAAACTTTGGTATTTAGTTAGTTCCTCAATTACCTAGATTTCTAACTTGACCTATCTGAAGGCCTCAGGAAAAGCAACAGCAGTTTTCCATAAAAGAAAATACAGGGTCATATGATTGTAACTCCCATGTTTCCAACCCTTCACTATAATATATAACTAGGGTTGCCAAGGGATCTCCCACTACCACAATTTATGTTTTAATAGAAAAGACATAATTTCTATCGGCCCTACATAACATGGATACTAAAACCACCCCATCAGCAATGAACAACACAATTTATTACAGGCTTGATGCAGTAGACCTGTTGGACACCAAAAATCAGAAGGCCTGAAATACACAGCAGTAAGGCTTCATTGTGTGTGTGTGTGTGTGTGTGTGTGTGTGTGAGTGAGTGAGAGAGAGAGAGAGAGAGAGAGAGAGAGAGAGAGAGAGGAGCCATAAAGTTTCAGTTGATTTATGGCGATCCAGTAGGATTTTCAAGGCAAGAGACTAAGGCCCTTTCTGCACAGGTGGGTGAGCGGCGGTGTACTGACATAGTTGCAGTCAGTGCACCCCTTGGGGCCATTCACACACTGTAATTTACCATTGCTTTCCCCTGCATAGTGACCCTGCTTAGTTTCCGGGAACTGCTGAGATCGGGCTACCCTGGGCCTTCCACGTCAGGACAAAGCTTCATTAGCTTTCATAATTTTGGTATTTAAATTTTGATTAGTAGCAATTTAATTAGAATGCACTATGTACTCACAAATTGAGTGAAAAATATGTCCATCTGAGTCTTCTTTCAGTTATCAGTACAGCAATTATGAAGAAAGTTGTTTTATTTGCCCATGTGACAAAATTCAAAAAGGAAGTCTAATCAAAGGCAATATTAGCTTTCAGTTGTGTTCAAGGTCAGATATTGGTGCAAACATCACTGAAAACGTCTTGGTAAGAAAATTTCAGTAAGAGACATGGCTTGGTATCCCAAATTCAATCCCTGCTATCTCCAGTTAAAAACTTTTAGGAAACAAGTGGTGGGAAAGACCTTTTTTCCTGACACAGACTAGAGAGCTGCAGTTAGAATGGACAATACTGAACTAATGGGCTTGTATGAGGCAGCCAGGTTCACATTATAGGAAATTACCTCTGTTTTTCGGCCATCTATCGTATCCTCCATGAATTTCTCATTCAGTTTGAAGCTGAATTCTGATGTCTTGAAGGTACTTTCTGTTTTCACTGTGAATGTATCTCCATCCTTGCTGATGATAACATCTGGCTTGGCCATACTTCCCATCTTCCTCATGGCCATGCTCACACCTACAAAGATACAGGCTCAATCACTGTGTTTCTTGAGAAGATATTACCTAACTTCAATTATCAAACATGGGGAAGACAAGAGAAATTTGGTGAATCAGCAGATGCATTGCAGCATGCCAGGAAACAGGTTGTTCAAAGTTAGTTCATTCTGCCTTACAGGTCCAACAGGTCTTTTGTACAGAATGTCAGCATATTAGAACATGAGTTCTGGCTCCACCTATAATTAATTATATGTTAGGTTTTTATTAGCCACCAGAAAATGAATCTATACATTGCAATAAAAGTGACTCAAACTCACACTCCAACTTTATATATTATAATCTGCTCAGACCACTTCCTGGAGAGAGGTTAATAATACAGTAAGATAATACAGTAATGCTTACTTTTAAAATGCAATCATTTCACTCTGTGGAAATCAATAGGAAATTGCAGAATATGATGTTTCAGCAGAGTCACTACTTCTTAATGGATTTATAGCCAGTGATATGAGGTAGAAATTTTATGATGCTGTATTTTTCCATGAAAAAAAAATCTTACCACATGTAGGTAAATTTAATCTGGAGTTGCCAAGGCTGTTGTGCTGCAAATCAGTCATGGTAAAATGTACTAACTATAGGATATGAAGCATGGACAAACTCCAGTGCTTGTACATGTTCCAAGAGTGTATATAGCATATTTGCCTTCTTCTCCTTTGAATGATTAAATTATTAGCTGGAATAGGAGAATTTTCTGGAAATTTTCCCCAGACTAGCCACTTCAATGCTGTGCCATCCTGAGCAGAGTTACACTCTTCTTAACCAAAGTTGCACTCTTCTTAACTTACACTCCTAGAAGGGTGTAACTCTGGGTAGAATGGAGCTCTGGGACCAATTAACTAAAGATGTCCAGTCTTCATTTTCTCACAGCAGACTGGGGACTGCTTAGATTTCCTGCTCTGGTACTAAGTCTTCCCACACTTCACTACCAAAAGTCTTTCCAAGTCAAGGAAAAAAAACATGCTTGTTCATCATTTGGTGGCTGCAGTTTCAAGTGAGATTTACATTGTATATGAATCACTCCAGAAGATGGTTTCATAGCAGCACAGATGCCATTCTTTTCGATAGTGATTCATCAGGAACTGAGTAAGCAAATCATGAGTTAGCAAAGGATGGGGCAGGTGCATAAATGCATATTTAACTGGGTACTAGAATATCTAGAGGTGCATCTGCTGCCTAGAATCATTAAAAGTGTGCTCCAAAGCAGAGTTACACCCTTCCAAGTTCACTAAAGTCAGTGGGTCTCTGATTTAATTAATTAATCAATCTATTTACCTCCACTTTACTCCACCTTTCTTCCCATTGGGGATTCAAACAGTTTACATTGTTTTCCTCCATTTTATCTTCACAACAACCCAATGGGGTAGGTTAGATTTTTTGGGGGTATTTGCTGTCAAGTCACAGCCTGACTTAAGGTGATCCCTGGTAGGGTTTTCAAGGAAAGAGATGTTCAGTAGTGGTTTGCCAATGCCTATCTCTGCATCACACCCCTGGTATTCCTAGGAGGGCTCCCATCCAAATGCTTCCCAGGGTCGAGACTGAGAGTGTGTGGCTGGTCCAAGGTCACCCAGGACCTTTCCATGGAAGAGTGGGGATTTGAACCTGGATCTTCGTTGTCCAGCACCTTCACAACTACATCACACTGACTCAGGTTAGATTAGGACTGCATGTTTCCAGAAAAGAAGGTATTAAGTATCGAGCCACTGGGGATGAAAATATAGCCATAGTCACTGGGTGGACTTGGGCTAGTTACCCTCTCTTAGCCTACTTGCCTCACAAAGGAAGAGAACTATGGGGTGCTGTGTGGTTTCCGGGCTGTATGGCCGTGTTCTAGCAGCATTCTCTCCTGACGTTTCGCCTGTATCTGTAGCTGGCATCTTCAGAGGATCTGAAGATGCCAGCCACAGATGCAGGTGAAACGTCAGGAGAGAATGCTGCTAGAACACGGCCATACAGCCCGGAAACGACACAGCCCCCCAGTGATTCCGGCCGTGAAAGCCTTCGACAATACATTGAAGAGAACTATGATTGCTGTCCTGAGATCCTTAAAGGAAAACAGGATGAAAAGTAACAAATAAATAAACTTTAACTCTCATTAAAGAAATATTGCAGCATTTTTTTCCTATGGAAAAGTTAAGAAAAGCATGCAGGTAATATTTCTCTATGTAGTAAGAGCCCTTGTGACTGCACCAAAGGTCAAACTAGTCCAGCATTCTGTTTCCTGCCATGGTCATCCAAATGATTCTGGAAAAACACAAGAAGGCCATGGAGGCCAAACCCTGTGCCCATGCTTGTCAGCTCAGTTGTGCACTTAAGGATGCCAGCCCTGCACTGGGAAATAATTTGACATTTTTTGGTGGTGGAGCCTGGGGAGGGCAGGATTTGGGGAGCAACCACTTTCTCCTGGGAAACTGAACAATATAGTCTGGAGATCAACTGTAATACCAGGAGATCTCCAGGCCCATATGGAGGTTGGCCACTTTAGGTGCACTTTCTCTGAACGCAAGAGATTCAGTTTAGCTGATCTGTTTTCAGGGGTGGCCAACCTATGGCGCTTTGCCAGCAGGGGCTGATGGGAATTGTAGTCCATAAACATCTGGAGCACCACAGTTTGGCCACCCCTGGTTCTAACTTCTTGACCATTAATTTGTCTTGCTTATATTTTGGCTCACAGAATTCAGCTTGTTCTGCAAATGTTAAGTTTACTGGCAGATAATTTAGCTCAGAACATACAGTGCTCTCCTCAAGAGCCAGCAATTAATTATGTGGTATAATCAACCCCAAGTACATAAAGGAGCAAGATTCTGAGAAGACAGACAGATTTTAATTAATGGAACTGTCATCCTTTCCAGATTCAGTTCCAGCTGAAACTCTGGCCTCCAAAACACAGAAGAACCTGGCAGATCTGTCAGGTGCAATACAAAACTGTTCCTCTCTAATCAGATGAATGCACTACTGAACATTTAGGAAAAAAACACAAAGATAATATTAGGCTAAATTTTGTTTCTCTTGTGATTAAGACCATTTTAGCAAGTATTTTTCCAGTCCTGCAACAATATAACCAAAGCAAAATAGTTATATGTGACAGAATATCTTGTTCTAAACAAGACTGTATCTGGCTCTCCTCACTATTTTTCAGTGGCTCCCATATTTCCCAGTGGCTCCCATATTTCAGTGGCTCCCATATTTCCCAGTGGAACATCAGATGAGTGAAGAAAACATGTTTTCCTCATAACCAATTGAAATATCGCAACCCAAACCCAAGTGTACATTTTATTGTCTATAAACAATTCTTATTAAGAAGAGTTGAAATCCACAACCTGAATAAAACCACTTATTTTAAATTCAAAAGCTCTGTGTTGCTTAGCTGTCTTATAAAGGAGCTTGGTAGCCTTTCTAGTGGTTGTAAAACCACTATGTGCATGGAAGCTAAAGGGGTGGAAAGGGAGCTGTGTCTTTAAAAATCCACCCAGAGAAACTATGCAGACAGACTTATCAAATCAAATGGGTGAAGATCAAGACTTTAATGAGTGAGGTGGCACAACTTGTTACCAGTGATTTAAGAATGTTCCCATTCTAAATAGGAAAAGAAGCATTTGTTCTTTGCATTAAAATATGTCTGGAAATGGGGCGTGGCCTCACAGCAGAGCATCTGCCCTTGTAGAAATTCCCAGTTTCAGTCCCTGGCATTTCCTGTCAAAGGGCCAAGCATCAGATGATGTGAAAGACTCCCAGCTGAGACCCTGGACAGTCAGACAATTCGAAACTCGATAGACCAATTATCTGACTGTCTATAATGCAGCTTCACATGTCTAAAAAGCCTTATTTTTTAAAGTGTAAGGGAAGCCAATAAGTGCTCCAGATACACTTAGTAGTTGCACCCTGACTAAAGGTGCTGATTCTGTCATCAGTTACAGCCCAGCCCCACTCCAAGGAGTCACAACCTTCTACAGTCTTGACTTCAATGGTCTTAAAGAGGTACAATTCTGCTTAGGAGGGTACTAAATGGCCCCTCTGGTTGATTCCCCACAGTCAATTTATCATGTGATACTCATGTAAAAAATCACGGTTTAAGCAAGGACTCCCCACTGCTTAAGTGCCGAACACGGCTTCATCCCAGTTCTGGCACGCACCCTCCCCCTTATCACATGTTTTTTGGAAACCTGCATGGAAGTCCAGCTTTTTAAAAAACACGCACCGAAGCCGGTTTGGTGGGGAGGTTCAGGGGACAGAGTAGCTTTATTTTTCCCGCCGTAGGGAGTGACATGTAGCCTTCCAGCCAATCAGAGCACAGTGGGCTGTGCGTAAAGCGCACACAGCCTTTTTTGTTGTTGTTATGCACCGGTCGTGGCTACGTAGAAACGCTTCTGTGCCAACTGTGTAAACTGAAATTAGCCTTCTGTGCCAACAAAGCTGCGCAGGTAAAGAGTTGGAATGGTGAAGTCGCGCATCTACGTAGCTGCGCACAAAAAACAAGACGAAGGTGGAGTATCGTTCCCGCTCCAACACAATAGCCAATCAGAAGAAAGCTGCTCAAACGCATAGGCAGAAAAATTCTACCTACGCAGCTGCGTGAAAAAAAAAGTTTTTAAAAAGTTCCTGCCCCAACACAACAGCCAATCAGGATGAGGAAGAACAGACCTGCTGAGCAGATCGCATGTTCGTGGGGACTGTTTACATTGCTTGAAACCACGATAGACATTGAGGTCTCATTAGACACGCACTGCAGTGGGGAAGGAGAAACCGTGATGAAAAAGATGCTGTTTCTTTTGGAACCAGGTGTATCCGGCTTAATTTCTCAGTGGGGAATCCATCAGAGACTACCTTTTGTACACCTACTCCTCCTGCTGATATATGCAGACACCATGCCATGAAAAGTCTACTGTGCTCGAAGGCTTTGCTGACTGCTGATTCAGAGAAAAAAAGCAACCCAGTCAGTCTACCACATCCTCTCTTGACCCTGTCCCTTCTCCCTGCCTTCTCTCGCTCTCTCTCTCTCTCTCTCTCTCTCTCTCTCTCCCTCTCTCGCTCTCTCACACACACACACAGAGGAGTCCTTCTACATACTGACTGTCCCATCCAGATGGTCTGAGCCTTTTCTTCATCCATCAGCAAAAAAATTATGTCTGGGACAAAAGCCGCTTTGTGTACACGGGTTATTAAAAGCAAGACTCCGCAGACCTTGGACAGAGCATTCGCTCCCTCAGCGGCAGAGAAAATGAGACCCAAAGCTGCTAATCCTAGATGGCGTAAGAGCAAGGCGGGACAAGCGTGCTTCCAGGAGAGGGGAATGAATTAACTCGTCTTTCCTCTTCATAATCCTCTGCTCCTAATGGAGCCAGACAGACCATACCCACATGTAGTGGAGAAACACAGAACTCAGCAACACAACGGTATTTGGGACATATTGCTGCAGTTGCAGAGAGTCCAGGAAAATTATCTCTGATTACATCCTATGCACAGCCTATACACAATGCACTGGGCTACAGTTACATACAGTACTATGCACAGACCATATGAAGTAGCAATGGTAGAACCCCAAATCAGCAGTCATTTCATTTGGTTGGATCTACTGTCATATAAATTAACTGCGGGGGAAATGCACACACCGCTCCACTTTAAACATCTCATAGAAACAGGAGGTTCCTCCCTGGTTTTTCCTTCTCTGGGCGTAGTTTGAGAGAGATCTCCTGCCCCGGTTGCCTGTTGAGCAACCAGACATTTCTGGTTCCCCTTCTCTACTCCACCGGCTCATCCTTTCATTCAATCCCCTCCTTCAGCGCCGAAGGTTTCCCTCTGCCCTCGTCTCCTTTTTGCGCCTTACCCAATTCTTTCATGAATTCCTCAAAGCCCTCGCTGGAGGCCAGGCACCATTTGCCCAGGAAGACCTCGGGGTTCGCCATCGCGCTGGCCTTGCGGAACTCTCAACCGGCTAACAAGACAGGCTGGACCAGGCTGCTGGGAGGGGAGCACGGGTGGGTGGGGGCGCCGCAGCCGGTTTTATACCGTGGCCCGGGCCATGTGCCGCGGCGGAGGGCCAATGGGGAAGGGTGACGTCAGGGATGCCCGTTCCCCCCCCCTCGGGGAAGGGAAGGGGTGGGGTGGGCGCGGCTGGGCTCCCCGCCTGCTTGCCCCACGCCAGGTTGGCTGCCAAAGGGCGCCGGTGGAGGGAACCCTGGCGCTGGCAAGACCTGGAGAGGCGGGGCAGCCGTGCCAAAGGGCGCCCTGGCTTCACCTTCGCCGGCGCCCCATACAGCAGCAGCAGCAGCGTGGCCGGGCTGGGGCGACCTGCCTTTCTTTCCACTGCCCTCCAAACCCGGCGCGGTTTGCAGATGAGGAAGCAGATGAGCCACATCAGTTCTCTCTCTTTTTTTTCATGACTGCGCCCTGTTGCAAGAAGAAGGTGCACTATGTCGGGGCGACGGGGAGAGGGCGTGCAGAAGGGGGACGTTTGTGTGTGATCGGAGACTGGGTTTGTGTCCCGCCGGCCCGGGTGAAGCTGGCCCATTGTGCAGAGTCCAGACCGAAGTCCTCCAAACGTTGTCCGAGGCGGAAGGAAGGGATGAAAAATGCTAGTGTCAATTGACCTTCCTTTAAAAACGAGGTACAAGTAATATTAGTTTAAGCAACAATCACACACACACACACACACAGAGTCCCATTACCTAGGCTCACATGAGTCAAGAAAAAGAAAATCCCCTGCTGTTTCTGCAATAGTAATGCTAATGGAGGTGTAACCCAGGCTGGAATCTCATGGTCACCTCCCCATGCTTGAGACTTGCAAACGACTTTAAACTTTACTTTTCTGGTTCCAAATGGGGTGGAAGAGGAAAGGTAGAAAAGTGATCCGGGGGCACGTGTGAATTCAGTGCAGTCAAGGAAAGTGCCATCAGATCCCACCTGACTTATGACAACCCAACCCCATAGAGTTTTCAAGACAAGTGGTGGCTGTTTGTCATAGCCTGGCTGTGCATAGCAACCCTGGAATTTCTTGCTGGTCTCCATCCTAATACTTCCTGGGGCTGATCCTGCTTAGCTTCTGAGATCTGACAAGATCAGGTTCACCTGGCCTATCCAGGGTTAATTTTCTTTAAGATGCGCCTTTTTATCTAGCCTGTCTTTCAAAAAGAGAGCAGGAATAGTTTATCTCTTCTCCATTTTATCCCTGCAACAACCCTGTGAGTATGAGGTTGGGAGAGTTTCATGAAAGGAAGGATTTGAATCTGGAAGTTCCAGCAAGTCCAGCAAGTGTCCCTGAAATGAAGTGGAGGAGGCACTTTTTAAAAGCTTAAGGAACAGACACTTGCTGTGTAAAGAACAAGTCTTCAGATAGCTGCAATATCACAAAAAGAGAGCACATTGGCATCAATACTGAACAAAGGTTGATGTAATAATTTCAGTAGCACCAAAACACGGAGGTGAGAATGACAAACTGAGTGGATTTGGCAAAGGTTCACTTTGTGTGGACCTTAATCCTCACAATCAAAACTTCCCTGAACTAAAAAAGCTTTTTTTCTTGCAACCTTACACCATCATCCTAAACACAGTTATCCTCACTAAGGTGTAATTGGATGGCATGTAGAAAGTTGTTTCATTCCTTCCAGCTCTGGGTCGTTATTTTTTTTTTGGCACATCCCTGACAAACTTAAAGTTGAAGTGAAAAGATAAACAGTGTATGTAAAATATAAACACATAGTTGAGCTTTTAATCATTAAGTAGTCCAATATGAGCTCAGTTGTTTGAATGACATGACTTTAATCCCTCCAATCGCTTGTGTTTGTTCTTAATCCACAAATTGGATAAAGGCCAACGTGCAACTAACCTGTGCTGTCTCCACGATGTCACAAGATAGTGGTGCATCTTATACCCAGGTACAAGATGCACTTTATGATGAATTAAGAATAGATTAATAAGACCTATAATTGTTACCAAGAAAAATTTAAGCAAACTTTTCCAGTTTTTGATGTCTGACCAGGACTCAGGTGTAATTTAAGATGTCTCAATCCAGACACCGTTGTATGAGTTTTTTAAATGATTTATATTAATTCCAAGTTTAATATATTTGACACAATATTTTATATTTTGTTCTCTATGTACAGTATAACTTATGCCAATAAAAGGTTCTGGTGGGTTTTGCGGGTTGTGTGGCCGTGGTCTGGTGGATCTTGTTCCTAATGTTTCGCCTTCATCTTCAGAGGTGTATCACAGAGGGAAGTCTGTTACACACTGTGTCCTGCAGACTTTCCTCTGTGATACACCTCTGAAGATGCCAGCCACAGAAGCAGGCGAAATGTTAGGAACAAGATCCACCAGACCACGGCCACACAGCCCGGAAAACCTACCAGAACCAGTTGAATAGGCCATGAATGCCTTCGACAATACGGTTTTTTGATTGATTGAGTGTTCACAGATGGCACTGTGTGTGCACGCTGAGGGACTGCCAGTGTCTACAGTAATCAGGACTGGGGTGTACCGCCCAGGGGAACATATGGGGTGGTCCCCTGGCTACAGCCATTTAGTCATGTGGGGGCAGAAAATTGCTCCCCACACCCCTCCTCCTTCCCCCCCCCCCCCAGGTCCATACACTGACTTCAAGACCTGCAGAAAAAATTGTTTGGTCGTGGTGGGGGAGGATGACTGCCCATACATGGGAAGAGGGGCACATACGGGCTACATTTTCCCTAGATATGCCTCTGGGAAAGACTGATATCAGTTCAGTTCTGTCCACTCAGTTCTGTGCTGTGATTTCCCTGTAATTTCCTGGTTAACTCATATCAAGGTGAACATACCCCACCATCACCTCCATCATGTTATCTTACAAAATTGTATGAAGTGCAATAAACTCTGAACTAGTGATTCCTGTTGATTTTTTCTTGGGGAGAGTGGGGCACTAAAAGCTCTCCTGATGGCATCCAGAGCGATTTTCTTTAAAAGATGCTATGAAAATCCAATTATTCAAAGTCACAATCCGGACTTACAAAGTTCAGCCTTAATTTGCTGCCCTGCCTAATGACACCATCCTTAATAACCCCACCCTGAATTTCCAATGATCTTCAGTCTCCATAACTTTTCTCCCATGTTACTGGATCAAAATGATGCCTTTCAACAGAGAAACCCTTAT